>NC_069508.1:197894792-198101815 GCF_027579735.1 Bombina bombina | reverse complement strand
CCGATCACTGCTGAAGAAATATTAAAAGCCATTAATTCTTCCAAATTGAACAAAGCCGCTGGCCCTGATGGGTTTCCTGCGGAGTTTTATAAAAGTCTAGCGGTAGAAATAACTCCAGTTTTAGAGAAATTGTTTAACAGTTATTATATTACTGACAAACCAATTTTAAGTTTTTTCGCTGCAGCAAATATATCACTAATACTGAAAAAAGGGAAGAACCCAGAGGACCCAGCCTCATACAGGCCAATTTCAGTCCTCAACGCAGATTATAAGATTCTAACTTCTATCATTGCTTTTAGACTTGCAGGGTGCTTGGACAAACTTATACATCCCGATCAGGTCGGATTTATGACCGGGCGAAACTCCACCAAGAACATTAGGAAATTAACTACTTTGGTAGACTATATGTGGAATAGTGATCAGTTAAAAGACAGAACTAATTTAAATGACAATGCAGTTCTCACTTTGGATGCAGTCAAGGCTTTTGACAGCATTGCCTGGACTCATTTATTTAAAACCTTAGATAAATTCGGCTTTACAGAAAACTTTCTACACTTTGTTCAGAAAATTCACTGGAAGCCAGAATCTTTTCTGCTGGTTAATCGGATGTTTTCTCCTAAGATAACATTAGAGAGAGGAACAAGACAGGGCTGCCCTCTCTCACCTCTCTTGTTCAATATCGCTCTTGAACCGCTTGCAACCAGATTGAGAGAAATTTTGCCGGGGATATCAGATTTAGACCCAAACTTAAAAGTCCTACTTTACGCGGATGACATTTTAATATGTTTACAAAATACCAGAGATATAATCCCCATGGTCATAAATACATTGGAGGAATTTAGCTCCTTCGCGGGATACACGGCTAACCTGGATAAAAGTGAATTTATGTGGCTTGGCAAATATACTAACCGACAAACTAATTTAATGTTTCGTACAGTTTCAGCCATAAAATATCTGGGGCTGGAGATTCATAACAATCCTAAATACTGGTATTCAGCGAATTTTGGTGCGCTCTTTCAGAAGATCAAAGAAGATCTGGAGTTATGGAAGGCTTTTCCTTTATCCATATCTGCGTCTGTCAATTTGATCAAAACTATAATCTTCCCACGGATTCTATATCCTATACAAAATCTGCCTTTAATTTTAACAAACTAGCTAGCTCAAACAAATAGGGTTACCTCTTTTGATTTTGAATCCCGACTGATTAATCCATGGTCCCTGAAGGCTCTTTTACACTGCCCAATACAAGAACTTCCACAAAAAGTCTCTATACTACAATCTTTCAAAAACCCAATTCACGCTTGGCAGAAGTTCTGTTCTATATTAGAATTGAATCCTTTTTTTTCAGACTTTCTACCTTTTAGGGGTAACCCGCTTTTTATGCCAGGAATAGACCAAAAAGTATTCTTAGAGTGGCAGGACAGAGGCCTTAAGGATATTTATCAGTTATTGAACTATCAATGTCAGATTCTTTCTTGGGAAACTATTGTCTCAAAATACTCGCTAGGCACGGGGAATCAATTCGCCTATTTCCAGGTCCGTCATTATGTTAGCTCCCAAAGTTGGTATTCTTCAATTAGGTCTGAGTGGTCTGAGGTCAAGATCTGTATCGAAAAATTAATTGCCGGAGACATATCGATTTCTTTAATCTACGATATAATGCTTACCAAACAGGGCATACTGTTGAGAAAAAAATTGGTTAATTCTTGGATAAATTGTATCCCTACAATTGATCAAGAGAAGATTTCTCGTAGCCTTGAATTGGTAGCTAATTATCCTATCTCGGTAAGCTGGAAAGAATCTCATGTTAAATTAATGAATACATTTTATTTCTCTCCTTCCAGGTTCGCAAAATGTTATCCTCTTAAAAAGGCTGATTGCCCGCGGTGTTCATATAGTAAAGCAGACCTTATGCACATGTTATGGCACTGCCCTAAAATAAAACAACTTTTGCAGAAAGTTCAGTTTTGGTTTAATAGGCTACATAATGAGGCTTACTCGTTTTCTCTGGAAGATATAATATGCTTGATACTTAATCCCATGTCAGATCTAAAAACTCGAATTATGAATACCATTATATTAATTGTTAGATACAATATTTTCAAATCCTGGATCGCCAAGAGACCACCCAGCCTAGGGGTAATTCTTAAAGGGATACAATCCCAAATTATATATGAATCCTTTCATCTATCACAGGCTTCAGAGAAAAAAATCAAGATTTTTTTGTTAGAATGGGCACCCACTATTAAGACTTATGTAATTCAACTCCAGCGACGAATCCTGTCTCCATTTGTCTCTTCTATCAGCTTTGCTGAGCTAGTCTTGCTACAAGTATTTTCCGATTCCTAGATAAGAAATTATAGAGATATCCCATAAAGTTACGAGCTACCGCTCCTAAGGTAGAGCCCCTCTTGCCCTCTTTTTCTTTCTCCCGCCCTTCTTTCTCTTTTCTCCCCTCCCTTTTTTTCCTTCTTAGGGATAGAATATCTGACCTTGTGATTTAGAAATGGCAATCCAAACTGGTTCGAAAATAGTTTATAGAGTTCTTTTTCCGCAAGCAGATTATATGATTAGATAGAAGAGACTGGAGCTAGTCGGGAACAAGAATCAATACAGGGAGTGCAGAATTATTAGGCAAATGAGTATTTTGACCACATCATCCTCTTTATGCATGTTGTCTTACTCCAAGCTGTATAGGCTCGAAAGCCTACTACCAATTAAGCATATTATGTGATGTGCATCTCTGTAATGAGAAGGGGTGTGGTCTAATGACATCAACACCCTATATCAGGTGTGCATAATTATTAGGCAACTTCCTTTCCTTTGGCAAAATGGGTCAAAAGAAGGACTTGACAGGCTCAGAAAAGTCAAAAATAGTGAGATATCTTGCAGAGGGATGCAGCACTCTTAAAATTGCAAAGCTTCTGAAGCGTGATCATCGAACAATCAAGCGTTTCATTCAAAATAGTCAACAGGGTCGCAAGAAGCGTGTGGAAAAACCAAGGCGCAAAATAACTGCCCATGAACTGAGAAAAGTCAAGCGTGCAGCTGCCAAGATGCCACTTGCCACCAGTTTGGCCATATTTCAGAGCTGCAACATCACTGGAGTGCCCAAAAGCACAAGGTGTGCATTACTCAGAGACATGGCCAAGGTAAGAAAGGCTGAAAGACGACCACCACTGAACAAGACACACAAGCTGAAACGTCAAGACTGGGCCAAGAAATATCTCAAGACTGATTTTTCTAAGGTTTTATGGACTGATGAAATGAGAGTGAGTCTTGATGGGCCAGATGGATGGGCCCGTGGCTGGATTGGTAAAGGGCAGAGAGCTCCAGTCCGACTCAGACGCCAGCAAGGTGGAGGTGGAGTACTGGTTTGGGCTGGTATCATCAAAGATGAGCTTGTGGGGCCTTTTCGGGTTGAGGATGGAGTCAAGCTCAACTCCCAGTCCTACTGCCAGTTTCTGGAAGACACCTTCTTCAAGCAGTGGTACAGGAAGAAGTCTGCATCCTTCAAGAAAAACATGATTTTCATGCAGGACAATGCTCCATCACACGCGTCCAAGTACTCCACAGCGTGGCTGGCAAGAAAGGGTATAAAAGAAGAAAATCTAATGACATGGCCTCCTTGTTCACCTGATCTGAACCCCATTGAGAACCTGTGGTCCATCATCAAATGTGAGATTTACAAGGAGGGAAAACAGTACACCTCTCTGAACAGTGTCTGGGAGGCTGTGGTTGCTGCTGCACGCAATGTTGATGGTGAACAGATCAAAACACTGACAGAATCCATGGATGGCAGGCTTTTGAGTGTCCTTGCAAAGAAAGGTGGCTATATTGGTCACTGATTTGTTTTTGTTTTGTTTTTGAATGTCAGAAATGTATATTTGTGAATGTTGAGATGTTATATTGGTTTCACTGGTAAAAATAAATAATTGAAATGGGTATATATTTGTTTTTTGTTAAGTTGCCTAATAATTATGCACAGTAATAGTCACCTGCACACACAGATATCCCCCTAAAATAGCTATAACTAAAAACAAACTAAAAACTACTTCCAAAACTATTCAGCTTTGATATTAATGAGTTTTTTGGGTTCATTGAGAACATGGTTGTTGTTCAATAATAAAATTAATCCTCAAAAATACAACTTGCCTAATAATTCTGCACTCCCTGTAGGTATCAGTGATGAAACATGGTACTAGAAATTATTTTGATTAAATATCGATATCCATATATGAAGTAATGTATAAGTGGTTGGATAGGTTTTTATGGATGTCTTTTTTTTTGTTGCATATTGTTTGATGATTTCTATAGATGAGTTTAAGCATATTGACTAACGAAAAGTATAATTTATGTGACATTTATGTATGAATATGCTTTATTGAAAATTGATTGGAGGATTTTGTTATTTTGCTAATTATGTCATGTTACAGTATGAATATCTTGTACTGATACGAGGCACAATGTTTATGTTGATTGTTAGTTATTTTTATGTTGAAAAAAAAAATAAAGGGAAAAAAAAAAAAAGAAAAAAAAGAAATATCCCAGTAGTTTACTACCAAGGTGTTAAAAGTCACTAGCCCAGAGGACATAAGTTACTATTCCACTTATTGTCAAATATATAAAGAAGTCAATCATGTTATTTGTCCACTGCAATTTCTTACACACACATACTGTATATATAATAATTTTTATTAAAAAGTGGATCTCAGTTGTTAGCTCTGACTAAGCATTTCTAGAGAGGTCACTCTCAGCAGATAAATGGATATTTCCTTACTTAAAACACCTAGAATACAATAAATATTAAATTCAGCTTGTAATATTAAAACAATATATTTTTAGCCCAGGTTTAGATTTATATCTTGCAGCTATCATACTGAACTTAAGTCCCTAATTATAGCCATGCATGCTGTTTAAAGCACTATTGCCAATTCAGAAGAGAAATAATACATCTGGCTGATTAAGCATTATAATATAGTAACGCTTGTTGATATGCAACATATTTGTACAATCACAATGCAGTTCCCCTTTTTACACTTGAAATATCCCACAGTCACAATGCTTGAGATTTACAAAGCCAGACATTATAATCTGAAAAGTGTTTTTTTATAGTAGCCAAATAATAGATCTTTTGATTTTTCTGTAGAAAGTTGAATTGCTAATTACTTATATTTATTACAAATGACATTTTTAAGCTGACCTAGACTTAGAGATTTGTACAATTAAGTTCTAGCAATAAGGTTTTTTTTTAATTCTGTATTCTTGAATGTTTTTTTTTTCTTATTATTTTATTAAGGGACATTAAACTGCTGGGTATAACTATTGTAAGGAGGGGACTATTACTGTATTATTGTAGTTTTAGCTCTATTTAATGTTGTTCTATTATTTAACCCCTTACTGGTGCAGGCGTTTGAAGCTCAGTATCTTCCCACAGGGCATCACCATCTTGGAGCTTAAAGGGATAGTAAATTTAAACTTAAACTTTTATGATTCAGATAGAGCATGTAATTGTAAACAACTTTCATTTTTCTTCTATTATCTTCTTTGCTTTGTTTTCTTGGTATTCTTTGTTGTAAAACATGCTTAGGTGAGTTTAGGAGTAGCAATGCACTACTGGGAGCTAGCTGCTTATTGGGGGCTGTACATATTTGCCTGTTGTCATTGGCTCACCTGATACATTCAGTCTGTTATATATCCTAGGTTACAATATTATTTAATTCTATCTAAGCAGTAACTTCCAACCTGTTATATAGTTATACGTAACAATATTTTTGATGAATGGAATTATGAATATTAATAATCGATCATAAAATTATCGTAAGCAATATCTCCAATTAATATAGTGGAATTTGTCAATACACTCCAGTGAAACGTTATATAATCTCTATAATGTATTCCAGAATGATATTGAGATATCTAGAAATTATCGGCTAGATTTAGAGTTTTGTCGGTAACGACCCGCGTAGCTAACGCTGGTTTTTTTCTCCCCGCACCTTTTAAATACCGCTGGTATTTAGAGTTCACAGAAGGGCTGTGTTAGGCTCCAAAAAGGGAGCGTATAGCATATTGCAACTCTCAATACCAGCGGTGCTTACGGACGCGGCCAGCTTAAAAAACGTGCTCGTGCAGGAAACAACGGGGCCGTTTGAACTGAAAAAAAACCTAACACCGGCAAAAAAGCAGCGTTCAGCTCCTAACGCAGCTCCATTGTTTCCTATGGGGAAACACTTCCTAAGTCTGCACCTAACACCCTAACATGTACCCGAGTCTAAACACCCCTAACCTTACACTTATTAACCCCTAATCTGCCGCCCCCGCTATCGCTGACCCTTGCATATTTTTTTAACCCCTAATCTGCCGCTCCGTACACCGCCGCCACTTACGTTATCCCTATGTACCCCTAATCTGCTGCCCCTAACACCGCCGACCCCTATATTATATTTATTAACCCCTAATCTGCCGCCCCAACGTCGCCGCTACCTACCTACACTTATTAACCCCTAATCTGCCGACCGGACCTCACCGCTACTATAATAAAGTTATTAACCCCTAAAGCTAAGTCTAACCCTAACCCTAACACCCCCTAAGTTAAATATAATTTTTATCTAACGAAATAAATTATTTCTTATTAAATAAATTATTCCTATTTAAAGCTAAATACTTACCTGTAAAATAAACCCTAATATAGCTACAATATAAATTATAATTATATTGTAGCTATTTTAGGATTTATATTTATTTTACAGGCAACTTTGTATACATTTTAACTAGGTACAATAGCTATTAAATAGTTAATAACTATTTAATAGTTACCTAGTTAAAATAATTACAAAATTACCTGTAAAATAAATCCTAACCTAAGTTACAATTAAACCTAAAACTACACTATCAATAAATAAATTAAATAAACTACCTATAATTATCTACAATTAAACCTAACACTACACTATCAATAAATAAATTATATAAACTACCTACAATTATCTACAATTAAACCTAACACTACACTATCAATAAATTGATTACTTAAAATACCTACAAATAAATACAATTAAATAAACTAACTAAAGTACAAAAAATAAAAAAGAACTAAGTTACAAAAAATAAAAAAATAATTTACAAACATTAGAAAAATATTACAACAATATTAAGCTAATTACACCTACTCTAAGCCCCCTAATAAAATAGCAAAGCCCCCCAAAATAAAAAAAATGCCCTACCCTATTTTAAAATAAAAATAGAAAAGGTCTTTTACCTTACCAGCCCTTAAAAGGGCCTTTTGCGGGGCATGCCCCAAAAAATTCTGTTCTTTTGCCTGAAAAAAAACATACAATACCCCCCCAACATTACAACCCACATACCCCTAATCTAACCCAAACCCCCCTTAAATAAACCTAACACTAAGCCCCTGAAGATCTTCCTACCTTATCTTCACCACGCCGGGTATCACCGATCGGTCAAGAAGAGCCTCCGAAGTCTTCATCCAAGCCCAAGCGGAGGCTGAAGAGATCCATCATCGGGCTGAAGAGGTCCATCATCGGGCTGAAGTCTTCATCCTTTCTGGGCAGAAGAGGACATCCGGACCGGTAAACATCTTCATCCAAGCCGCATCTTCTATCTTCATCCATCCGGAGCGGAGCCATCTTCTTCCAGCTGACGCGGATCCATCCTCTTCTACCGACGCCTACTCGCCGAATGACGGTTCCTTTAAATGATGTCATCCAAGATGGCGTCCCTCGAATTCCGATTGGCTGATAGGATTCTATCAGCCAATTAGAATTAAGGTAGGAAAATTCTGATTGGCTGATGGAATCAGCCAATCAGATTGAGCTCGCATTCTATTGGCTGTTCCGATCAGACAATAGAATGCGAGCTCAATCTGATTGGCTGATTGGATCAGCAAATCGGATTGAACTTGAATCTGATTGGTTGATTCCATCAGCCAATCAGAATTTTCCTACCTTAATTCCGATTGGCTGATAGAATCCTATCAGCCAATCGGAATTTGAGGAAAGTCATCTTGGATGACGTCATTTAAAGGAACCGTCATTCGGCGAGTAGGCGTCGGCAGAAGAGGATGGATCCGCGTCAGCTGGAAGGAGATGGCTCCGCTCCGCTCCGGATGGATGAAGATAGAAGATGCGGCTTGGATGAAGATGTCTACCGGTCCGGATGTCCTCTTCTGCCCGGATAGGATGAAGACTTCTGCCCGATGATGGACCTCTTCAGCCGTCGCTTGGATCAAGACTTCAGCCCGATGATGCACCTCTTCAGCCCGATGATGGACCTCTTCAGCCCGATGATGAATCTCTTCCATCCCCTTGGGCTTGGATGAAGACTTCGGAGGCTCTTCTGGACCGATCGGTGATACCCGGCGTGGTGAAGATAAGGTAGGAATATCTTCAGGGGATTAGTGTTAGGTTTATTTAAGGGGGGTTTGGGTTAGATTAGGGGTATGTGGGTGGTGGGTTGTAATGTTGGGGGGGGTATTGTATGTTTTTTTTTTCAGGGAAAAGAGCAGAATTCTTTGGGGCATGCCCCGCAAAAGGCCCTTTTAAGGGCTGGTAAGGTAAAAGAGCTTTTCTATTTTTATTTTAGAATAGGGTAGGGAATTTTTTTATTTTGGGGGGCTTTGTTATTTTATTAGGGGGCTTACAGTAGGTGTAGTTAGCTTAAAATTGTTGTAATATTTTTCTAATGTTTGTAAAAAAAATTTTTATTTTTTGTAACTTAGTTCTTTTTTATTTTTTGTACTTTAGTTAGTTTATTTAATTGTATTTATTTGTAGGTATTTTATGTAATTAATTTATTGATAGTGTAGTGTTAGATTTAATTGTAGATAATTGTAGGTATTTTATGTAATTAATTTATTGATAGTGTAGTGTTAGGTTTAATTGTAGATAATTGTAGGTATTTTATTTAATTAATTTATTGATAGTGTAGTGTTAGGTTTAATTGTAACTTAGGTTAGGATTTATTTTACAGGTAATTTTGTAATTATTTTAACTAGGTAGCTATTAAATAGTTATTAACTATTTAATAGCTATTGTACCTGGTTAAAATAAATACAAAGTTACCTGTAAAATAAATATAAATCCTAAAATAGCTACAATATAATTATAATTTATATTGTAGCTATATTAGGGTTTATTTTACAGGTAAGTATTTAGCTTTAAATAGGAATAATTTATTTAATAAGAGTTAATTTATTTAGTTAGATAAAAATTATATTTAACTTAGGGGGGTGTTAGTGTTAGGGTTAGACTTAGCTTTTGGGGTTAATAAATTTATTAGTGTAGCGGTGAGGTCCGGTCGGCAGATTAGGGGTTAATACTTGAAGTTAGGTATCGGTGATGTTAGGGAGGGCAGATTAGGGGTTAATACTATTTATTATAGGGTTATTGAGGTGGGAGTGAGGCGGATAAGGGGTTAATAACTTTATTATAGTAGCGGTGAGGTCCGGTCGGCAGATTAGGGGTTAATAAGTTTAGGTAGGTGGCGGCGACATTAGGGGCGGCAGATTAGGGGTTAATAAATATAATATAGGGGTTGGCGGTGTTAGGGGCAGCAGATTAGGGGTACATAGGGATAACGTAGGTTGCGGCGGTGTGCGGTCAGCAGATTAGGGGTTAAAAAAATTTAATAGAGTGGCAGCAATGTGGGGGGGGCCTCGGCTTAGGGGTACATAGGTAGTTTATGGGTGTTAGTGTACTTTAGAGCACAGTAGTTAAGTGCTTTATGAACCGGCGTTAGCCCAGAAAGCTCTTAACTCCTGGCTTTTCTCTGCGGCTGGAGTTTTGTTGTTAGATTTCTAACGCTCACTTCAGCCAAGACTCTAAATACCAGCGTTAGAAAGATCCAATTGAAAAGATAGGATACGCAAATGGCGTAGGGGGATCTGCGGTATGGAAAAGTCGCGGCTGCAAAGTGAGCGTTAGACCCTTTCTTGACTGACTCTAAATACCAGCGGTAGCCCAAAACCAGCGTTAGGGGCTCCTAACGCTGGTTTTGACGGCTAACGCCAAACTCTAAATCTAGCCGTATGACAGTAAAATTATTGTAAACATTAATATTTAATCTCAAATTAAATTAATTTCTGAGTTCTGACCAGTTAATCTCTATAAACACGTTGATTATATTTATGCAGAAAATAGTTTATTAATTATGACCAAATATATATGTCTAGTTGTAACAATACTCAATTTAAAATATAAAGCAGGCTATAGAGCTATTTAGATTAATTATTATTCACTAGATATTGTCTATTATCCCATGAATGGATTAAATATTTATATCAATTAACCTTAACTCAAAATGAATCACTTAACAAATATCCCACATTGATTTTACCAGAACAATTTGTATTTAACCAGCAACACTTACTTCAATACCAAAATATGGACGACTAACTTAAATGGAAAGTCAAGTCCCAAAAAAACTTTAATGATTTAAATAGGGAATGCCATTTTAAACAACTTTCCAATTTACTTTTATCACCAATTTTGCTTTGTTCTCTTGGTATTCTTAGTTGAAAGCTAAACCTAGGTGGTTCATATGCTAATTTCTTAGGCTTTGAAGACCACTAGAGGGCATTAGTTCATGTGTTTCATATAGATAACATTGAGCTCATGCACGTGAAGTTACCCTGGAGTGAGCACTGATTGGCTAAAATGCAAGTCTGTTAAAATAACTGAAAAAAGGGTCAGTTTGCCGAGACATAGATACAAGGTAATTACAGATGTAAAAAGTGTATTTCTATAACAGTGTTGGCCATGCAAAACTGGGGAATGTGTAATAAAGGGATTATCTTTCTTTTTAAACAACAATTCTGGTGTGGACTGCCTTTGACAATGCTTAGTTAACAATATAACCAAATCTTTCAACACAAATCTTACCAAATCTCAATACATCTAATAGAACTTCCAGAAAAATATAATTAAACTATTTGGCCCAAAATAATTTTATAACACTTCAAATAATCAACCAGAGATTATTGCACAGTACTACCAATTCAACATATACCAATGAATCTAGCATGAAATAACTTCTTATTTAGACACAATAAAACAAATTCTAAAATATATCACAATAACTACAAATAACTTATGACATTAAAATACATAAATCCTTTCTTAATAATAATATTTAACACTAGTATACTTACTACCCTGGTCTAATTAATATTAAATATGAAAGTAAGATACCTTTTAATTCACAGCTGCACCTATACTATGCAATAAAGAATTTCTTTGCTAAGGCCTATTTAATATCTAAAAGAAATTAAACGCACATACATTACCAGATACCAATATGAGAGTTTCAGCTATCTTAACCAGAGATTTTCCAAAGTCATAAGTTGAAGGTATTTTGCAAACAGGGTATCACAAACACAGAGAGTTATTCCAATCAGGCCCCAAACCAAAGTGTGTCCCTTCCCTTCTTTGCATAGTCTTTTTGTCTGACCAGTTTCACCTTCATTTCTAAATTACCCAATGGAATTCTCTAGGTACGGCCTTTTAGTCTGAGCTTATCTATCATTGGCCCCCGGAAATGCATATGGTAATTTTAAATCCCCTGACAATTTTAAATACCATTTGGTTGCAATTCTCCTGTTTAACACTGGGGGGACAATAGGCCACGGAATGTAGTTTCATTAGCAAATACTACTACAGAAAAGTAGTAAAATTCTTTCCAAATCAAACAATGTGATTGTCTGGATTTGTTTCCACATTTTGTCTCTCATAGTTGAGGTATACCTATGATGAAAATTACAGGCCTCTCTTATCTTCTTAAGTGGGAGAACTTGCACAATTGGTGGCTAACTAAATACTTTTTTCCCCACTGTATATTGTCTTATATTTATGTTCAATATATTCAATGTATTTATTATTTCCTAGTATTAATAAACTATATGTTCAATACATGACCTATCTAATCTAACTGAGCTCATATTTACAAGTCCAAACATGGGTATATTTAGACTATATATATATACATATTATATATTTCCTACTATTATATATCATAATATCGTCTGTAAGTAGCAGTCTGATGTGATTAATCATATACCCCTATTAATAAGTAATTAGATTCTTAATTATTTGCTCTTCATGGAATCATAGCATTTAATATCCTGATATTACATTGCATTTTTTAGCATATCTCTATATTCCATACATACCTGCAATATAATTTGATTAGAACCAATATTACCATAGATATATACATATATTTAACTTCATTATTATTTACTGTATAATATATATATTATTTGAAGTCATTCCTTAATGAGGAACAGGAATATGGTCTCATATCTATGATTTCAGTCATAGGACAATTTATCTAGTAAGTATTTATTTCAAAACCTCATTTTCACACCAGATTCTGAAAAACAAAAACAAATGTAGTTTTATTCTGAAAGTTTGCAAAACATTTTAAATTCACTAATACAATAATTGGTTTATCAGACACTTATTTAATATAGGATATTAGGCCTTTCTTTCAGACTTATCACTTGAAACTAACACACTTCAGCTCCTAGCATCTAACTCACAAGAATGCAGCCAACACACTGACATGCTGTGTTCATGCACTTGCAGATTCAAGTATTCCTGCCCCAATGTTATGTTTGTGCCTTAACAAACATGATAGATCAGGCTTTACTGTTGCCAATCTCAAATGAAGTAACATTTTATAGCTCACTGACAAGCATAAGCTATTGTATATCAATCTTAAACATAATTAGCATAAAATACAGTTCATTTTTATTATTTCTTTTGCTTATATTGCATCTTGTTTTTTTCTCAAAACACATAAATAAAGTTGGTTTCTCCAGATCTCTATTAGCCCTAGCTCTGTAACCAGTGGAATCTCAAACAAACATTTTTTATAGGAGTATTTTCATGTCGCGTTAGCACACATGAGAATATGCGATCGGTTTTGCGCGGGTAGAGTGTTTTTTTTCACATTATGGGGAATAGGTTATCACACATGTGATATTGTAATCTTGGCTTTTTGCGCTCATCGGGTTAGTGCAAGAGCAATACATTTTTACTTTCAACTTGTAAAACCAGGTCAATCCGAAGCGTGCAAAAAGTTTATTTCTATGGCAATGAATGATTTAGAGAAAATGCTAAATAGCAATTCACTCTTAATCTGGCCCTTTATTAGTATATATTCACCTAGATTACAAGTTTTGCGCTAAACAGGGTGCAAAACTAACGCCAAAAAAATTGCATTATTGCACTCTCCATAAGCGCTGCCATTACGAGTTACTGAAAAGCCTCCTTGTGCTGTGTGTTGTGGTGCGTTAAGCTCCATACTGCACAAAAGCCAAGGGCTGACTTGACGTGCTCGTGCACGCTTTCCCCCATAGACATCAATGGAGAGAGAGTGTTAGAAAGAAAACTAACACCTGCGATCGCAAAATGGAGATCGCCGAAATGCAACCCCATTGATGTCTATGGGGAAAAGAAAGTTACGTTTAAACCTAACACCCTAACATGAACCCCTAGTCTAAACACCCCTAATCCGCCATCACCAACACTAATAAAAGTTATTAACCCCTAATCCACTGCTCACCGACATCACCAACACTAATAAGAATTATTAACCCCTATTCTGCCGCTCCTCGACATCACAGACACTAATAAAAATTATTAACCTCTATTCTGCCGCTCCCCGACATCGCTGACACTAATAAAAGTTATTAACCCCTAAACCACCGTCTCCCCACATCGCCAACACTATAATAAAGTATTAACCCCTAAACCTCCAGCCCCCCACATCGTAACTACTAAACTAAACCTATTAACCCCTAAACTGTTGCCCCCACATCGCAAATTACTAAATTAAACTATTAACCCCTAAACCTAACACCCCTTAACTTTAAATTAAAATTACAATATAACTATATTAAAATAAATAAAAACTTACCTGTGAAATAAATAAAAATCTTAAAATTTAAAAAATCTAAAATTACAAAAAATAATAAACACTAAATTACAAAAAATAAAAAACTCTAAGATTACAAAAAATAATAAACAAAATGATCAAAAGTAAAAACAATTACACCTAATCTAATAACCCTATAAAAATAAATATCCCCCCAAAATAAAAACACCCCCTAACTTACAATAAATTACCAATAGCCCTTAAAAGGGCCTTTTGTAGGCCATTACCCTAAGTTAAACAGCTCTTTTTCATTAAAAAAAATTACTAAGTCCTCTCCTAAAAGTAACCCCCCACCCAACCAACCCCCCAAAATAAAAAACCTAACTCTAAAAAATCCTAAAATACCCATTGCCCCTAATAAAGGGGCATTTGTATAGGCATTACCCCTAAAAGGCATTCAGCTCTTTTACTGCCCTTTAAAGGGCATTGAGCTCTTTTAGAATTGCCCAAAGCCCTAATCTTAAAAAAAAAACACCAAAAAAATGAAAAAAAAAATAACCTAACACTAACCCCATAAAATCTACTCACGGTTCCTGAAGTCCAGACATCCATCTTCATCCAGGCGGCGAGAAGTCTTCATCCATGCGGCGACAACTTCATCCATCTCAGGGACATCTTCTATATTCATCCGGGCAGCGCAAATCAGAGCTATCCTGGAAGACATCCTGCGCATCCTCTTCATATGGTCACCGCCGTACACTTAAGTTAAATGCAAGGTAGCCGTTTTAAAATGGCGTATCTTGCATTCCTATTGGCTGATTTAATTCTTCAAATTCAAATCAGCCAATAGGATGAGAGCTTCTGAAATCCTATTGGCTGTTTAAAACAGCTACTGAAATGAAGATGTCGCCTGGATGAAGATGGATGTCCGGACTTCAGGAACCGTGAGTAGATTTTATGGGGTTAGTGTTCGTTTTATTTTTAATTTTTTTGGGTGGGTTGTTTTTTAGATTATGGCTTTGTCGGGGGGCTGAATGCCCTTTTAAGGGCAGTAAAAAAGCTGAATGCCCTTTTAAGGGTAATGCCCATACAAATGCCCCTTTAGGGGTAATGGGTATTTTAGTATTTTTTAGAGTTAGATTTTTTATTTTGGGGGGTTGGTTGGGTGGGGAGGTTTACTTTTAGGGGTGGACTTAGTAATTTTTATGGTAAAAGAGCTGTTTAACGTAGGGCAATGCCCTACAAAAGGCCCTTTTAAGGGCTATTGGTAGTTTATTGTAGGTTAAGGTGTGTTTTTATTTGGGGGGGGCTTTTTTATTTTTATAGGGCTATTAAATTATGTGTAATTCTTTTTATTTTTGATAATTTCGTTTATTTCGTTTATTATTTTTGTAAGCTTAGATTTTTTTATTTTTTGTAATTTAGTGTTTATTATATTATTATTATTATTTTTCGTAGTATTAGGTTTTCTTACATTTTTAATTTAGGTTTTTAATTGGTAGTATTTTTTATTTTAGTAGAATAGTTATGTTAGGTAAATTTATAGTTTAAACTTAGTTTTTTTTATTTCACAGGTTTTTTATTTATTTTAATATAGTTATATTGTCATTTTAATTTAAAGTTAGGGGGTGATAGGTTTAGGGGTTAATAGTTTAATTTAGTGTTTTGCGATGTGGGGGGGGTGGCGGTTTAGGGGTTAATAGGTTTAGTTTAGTAGTTACGATGTGGGGGGCTGAAGGTTTAGGGGTTAATACTTTATTATAGTGTTGGCGATGTGGGTGGCCACCGGTTTAGGGGTTAATAGGTTTATTTAGGTGTCGGCGATGTTGGGGAGCAGCGGATTAGGGATTGATAACTTTTATTAGTGTCAACGATGTCGGTGAGTGGCGGTTTAGGGGTTAATAGGTTTATATAGTGTCGGTGATATCGGGGGTGGCGTATTAGGGGTGTATAGGTTTATTTAATAGTCTCAATGTGGGTGGGTTGCAGATTAGGGGTTAATACGTTTAATATAGTGTTTGCGATGCAGGAGGACGGCAGTTTAGGGTTAATAGGTAGTTTATGGTGTAAGTGTACTTTGTAACAGTTTAGTTATGAGTTTTGTGAAACATTTTTGTTTTGCAAAATCCATAACTACTGGTCTCAGGTGGCGGTATGGATCGTTTCGGTATAGGTTGTAATACAAGCATTTTAGCCAAACCGCACAACCTGTAATACGGCGCTATGGAAAATCACGCATTTAAGTTAATTTTTTTGAGTGAGGAAGGGACGTTGCGTTACAGGCTAAAATGCTTGTGGTATAGCTATGCTGCTGCTTGCGTTAAAAGCTGTAACGCAAAACTTGTAATCTTGCCACTTGCTAGATAACTTATTTGCTCTTTTAAACTAGTGTGTTTCAGTGTCTAATTGGCCTGATTTCTTCTTGAGCATAAATAAATCAATCACAAAGGGCCGGCAACAACTGAACCTTAGGAGAGATTTCCTAGAAATTTGCTATTAGCGACAACTGAAGAAACACTGCTTTAAACCTATTAAATTTACATTTTTTTTTAAATACTAAGTTTAATGAATGCATGTTTTCCTGATTATTATATTTCAGAATTAATTTACTTAATTGCCTAACAAACTACTGCAATGCTATATTTTCATTAAAGAGAGAAAATAATAAAAAAAGAACTATTTCATTAAAACATTTTCACCTAGATTACGAGTCTTGCATTAGCCTTAAAAAGCAGCGTTGAAAGGTCCCAACGCTGCTTTTTTCCTAACGCTGGTATTACGAGTCTTGCAGGTACAGGTGTACCGCTCACTTTTTTGGCCAGACTCGAAAATACCACAAATCCACTTACTTCAATTGCGTATTCTATATTTTCAATGGGACTTGCATAACACCGGTATTACGAGTCTTCCAAAAAGTGAGCGGTACAGCCTCTCCTGTCAAGACTGATACCGCATTTAAAAGTCAGTAGTTAAGAGTTTTATGGGCTAATGCCGTAGTATAAAACTCTTAACTAAAGTGCTAAAAAGTACACTAGCAACCATAAACAACCTATTAACCCCTAAACCGAGGCCCCCCCACATCGCAAACACTAAAAAAATATTTTTAACCCCTAATCTGCCGAACCGGACATCGCCGCCACTATAAAAAATATATTAACCCCTAAATCGCCGCACTCCCGCATCGCAAACACTAGTTAAATTTTATTAACCGCTAATCTGCCATCCCTAACATCGCCGACACCTACCTACATTTATTAACCCCTAATCTGCCGCTCCCAACGTCGCCACAACTATATTAAATGTATTAACCCCTAAATCTAAGTCTAACCCTAGCCCTAACATCCCCCTAACTTAAATATAATTTGAATAAATCTAAATAAAATTCCTATCATTAACTAAATTATTCCTATTTAAAACTAAATACTTACCTATAAAATAAACCCTAAGATAGCTACAATATAACTAATAGTTACATTGTAGCTAGCTTAGGATTTATTTTTATTTTACAGGCAACTTTGTATTTATTTTAGCTAGTTAGAATAGTTATTAAATAGTTATTAACTATTTAATAGCTACCTAGTTAAAATAAATTCAAATTTACCTGTAAAATAAAACCTAACCTAAGTAACACTAACACCTAACACTACACTATAATTAAATTAATTACCTAAACTAAATACAATTAAATACAATTTAAAAAAGTACGAAAAAAACAAAACACTAAATTACAGAAAATAATAAAATAATTACAAGATTTTTAAACTAATTACACCTACTCTAATCCCCTAATAAAATAAAAAAAAATCCCAAAATAATAAAAAGCCCTACCCTATACTAAATTACAAATAGCCCTTAAAAAGGCCTTTTGCTGGGCTTTTTATTATTTTGGGGGGCTTTTTATTTTATTAGGGGGATTAGATTAGGTGTAATTAGTTTAAAAAACTTGTAATTATTTTATTATTTTCTGTAATTTAGTGTTTGTTTTTTAGATTATTTTTTTCAATTGTATTTAATTGTAGTTAGTTTAGGTAATTAATTTAATTATAATGTAGTGTTATGTGTAATTGTAACTTAGTTTAGGTTTTATTTTACAGGTAAATTTGTCTTTATTTTAACTAGGTAGTTATTAAATAGTTAATAACTATTTAATAACTATTGTACCGAGTTAAAATAAATACAAAGTTGCCTGTAAAATAAAAATAAAACCTAAGCTAGATACAATGCAACTATTAGTTATATTGTAGCTAGCTTATGGTTTATTTTATAGGTGAGTATTTAGTTTTAAATAGGAATAATTTAGTGAATGATAGTTATTTTATTTAGATTTATTTAAATTATATTTAAGTTAGGGTTAGACTTAGATTTAGGGGTTAATAAAATTAATATAGTGGCGGCGACTTTGGGGGCGGCAGATTAGGGGTTAATAAATGTAGTTAGGTTGCGGCGACATTGTGGGCTGCAGATTAGGGGTTAATAAATATAATGTAGGTGGCGGCGGTGTACGGAGCGGCAGATTAGGGGTTAATAAATATAATGTAGGTGTCAGCGATGTTGGGGGCAGCAGATTAGGGGTTCATAAGTATAATGTAGGTGGCGGCGGTGTACGGAGCGGCAGATTAGGGGTAAATAATATAATGTAGGTGTCGGCGATGTCAGGGGCGGCAGATTAGGGGTTAATAAGTGTAAGATTAGGGGTGTTTAGACTCGGGGTTCATGTTAGGGTGTTAGGTGTAGACATAAAAAGTATTTCCCCATAGGAATCAATGGGGCTGCCTTAGAAGCTAAACGCTACTTTTTTGCAGGTGTTAGATTTTTTTCAGACAGCTCTCCCCCCATTGATTCCTATGGGGAAATCGTGCACAAGCACGTTTTACCAGCTCACCGCAACACTAAGCAGCGCTGGTATTGAGGTGAGATGTGGAGCTAAATTTTGCTCTACGCTCACTTTTTTGCGGCTAACGCCGGGTTTCTAAAAACCCGTAATACCAGTGCTGTCTGTAAGTGAGCGGTGAGCTTAAACTGCTCGTTAACACCGCAAGCCTTACTGACAAAACTCGTAATCTAGGTGATAGGAAAACCTGCATAATTGCTTGCTACACTCACAAAAGCATAGGTGGTGATCAATCAAGGATTGCAGAGGGAGGGAGTTCTTGATTAATTTATTTTTTGTTAAAGGGATATGAAACTCATCTGTTTATTTTATGATTCGGATAGAGCATACACTTTTAATCTATTATTTAATTTGCTTTATTCTCTTGTTATCCTAGTTTAAAGAACAGGATAACAAGAGAACAAAGCAAATTAAATAATAGAATAAAAGTGTATGCTCTATCCAAATCATAAAATATGTTGCAGAGTTCCCAACCCTGATACACAGTGAATTGATTGCAGGATATATATATAATATATATATATATATATATATATATATATATATATATATATATATATACATTATATATAAATGAAAGGAGTGTTCTCAATATAACATTTTGCCAGCTGGGTGGCATTAAGAAGTACTATGTTGGGGGCAATTGTGTAATATTTTCTATTATATAATTTTCTGCTATCCAGAGCACAACTTAATTGCATCATTTAGCATAAATGTAATTAATGACATTTTTTTGCAATACAAATTGAATATTTTTAATATTAGCTAATTTTAGCTTAAATTTTATCCGGGATTATCAGTAAAATCAGCCGGGTAGTGCACCCACTAAAAAGGACCTGGGTCCTGTGCACTTATATGAAAGTGTTTTTTTAGTATCATATTTAAGCTCACATGAACACATAAATCCCGCTATTGCATTACTAGGGTGAATCATTAAAAAAACACTGCTAATAAATGAGAGCATGTCATTTTTGCAATGTCTTAATTCATTTTCATACACACTGCACCAATGTCTTCTAGTTCTACATCCTTTGCATTATATCTGCAAAACTGAAAATAAGACTAATGTGTGCTAGGTCTTGTTAGAGTCTTGGATAAAAAAAATGTCAGCATCCACCTTACCATAAAGTCTCTGTCCTTTGGTGTTTTCTCTGCTGTCAGCTGTTTTTCTCTGATGATTTTTTCATAATCACTGTGAAAAAGGAGTGGAGTGCCAGCAAACATATTTTGAGTACCACCCTAAGTTTGTCACCACTGGCTTAGGCTATAAACTCTCTTTAAACCAAGTGACAATCGACCACAGAATTCTCTTCAGCTGATATCATTTCTGCAAAGTAATGGGATATCTAGTAAATAAAAGATTAAGGCTCAGATTATGAGTGGTGCGCTAATATGCGTAAGGGTTTATCGTGTTTGTGCACGTCGAACGTAGCACTTATATTAAAAGTTGAAAGCAAACATGAACGCTTGAGCGCAATTTAATTTAATACATGTCGGGATAACGCTACCTCAGAGCTCTGGTTAAATGTTTGGCGAAACAAAAAAGTGTCACTAAACATCAAAAATACATTTAAAAGTACAGTTACATTCATAATAGCACTATTTAATCAAAGAATATTAAAAAGACTTTTGCACAAGAAAGTTATAAAGGGCTCAAAGATATGAGAACTCAGGTGCTTTCACATAGAGATACATATATACACTTGTCTAAATATATATATATATATATATATATATATATATATATATATATATATATATATATATATATATATACTGAATATATGTATATATGTGTGTACATATGTATTTATAGGTTTATATACATACAGGTGGCCCTCGGTTTACAATGGTTCAATTTGCACCGTTTCAGAATAACAACCTTTTTTTTCAGTCATGTGACTGCTATTGAAAAGCATTGAGAAGCAGTGCATTGATTAAAATAGCCAGTAGGTGGAGCTGTCCGCTTGTGTTGCAGAAAAGATATGCAAACCAAGCAAGCTAAAATTAATCAGTATAACTAGACCTGAGCTATCGAGCAGCTTTCATAGGAACACAATCTTCCTGTCCATAAATCAGTCCAGATTGGAATGCATAGAAAGAATTGTTTGCAGAAAAATGCAAGCAAGGTCTGTGTTGTGTGATTATTTTATTAGGTTTATAATGCTGTTTAGCAAATGCTTTGTTCATTTAACTTAGTTTAATTATATATTCTATGTTGTGTGATTATTTTATTAGGTTTATAATGCTGTTTAGCATTAAAAGTCTTCATTTCAAATCTTTAAAAATAATGTATTAGGTGTTATGACAATTTTAAGAGGGGCATGGAACCTAACTCCCTCACTTCCCTTGGACTTACATTATAAACTGGGTTTCAATTTACAATGGTTTCGATTTACAATCATTCCTTCTGGAACCTAACCCCGGCGTAAACTGAGGGCTACCTGTATTTACTGACATATATACACATAAAACATATGTATACATATATAGACATACTGTATATATTGGAGCCCTTTGCAGTCAAGTAGATGAAACATGTAAAATCATATTTATGCAATATTCATATTTAATAAAGTATTATAATGTGTATTTACTGTAAATATGTCATGTTCCAATGTTCTGCCCATAGTATTTTAAAACAGATTTTCTGATATACTGTAGATATATATTTTACCAAAATACCATCAGATATATGTAGAAATATGTATTTATGAAGAAATAAAACATATTCTGCAATGTGAAGAACATTTGAATGTAACATTTTAATATTTTCATGTTGGGTTAGAGCACTTGAGAATATGCGATCGGGTTGTGCTTGAGTAGGGTGTTTTCTCAACTTTTTTTTGCTCCATTGACTTCTATGGGGAAATGCGCTAACGTAATCGCGATATTCTAAGTTCAGCTTTTTGTGTGCATTGGGTTAGCGCATGAGTGAAAACGTTTTACTGTCAACTTGTAATAAGAGTGCTACCATGTGCAAAAGCTTACTTCTAGTGGAGTTAGCGCACGGGCGCGAACATTAAATACCGCTCCACTTGTACTCTGGCCCTAAGTAATTATAAATAAAATAGAGTGCAGACAACACAGACATTTTCATACAAGAGATAAATAAAACACAAACTGTTTTTTAAAAAAAGTAATGCAAACAAGGTTTAATAAAATACGTATAACCTGCACATCTTTCATTCTGTATAGGGCTATTATACAGGTGCATTTATTTTCTTCATTGCAGGGCAAACAGCAGGATTTCTTATTGACAAAGCAAAGGCAGTTGTAGACTTGATATAAGGCCTATTGCACAGGTTCACTCCCCCCCCCCCCCCCGGGTACCCTACCACAGTTGCTTAGTGATGTAATTAAGGCTGGACACATGCTAAGCTTTCTGACCCATATGATTCACATCCAAAATGGCTTCACACACTGCAGTTTAATGGCCACAGAGCCATTATTACACTTAAATGTGTAATGCATTATATATTATGACAGCTGTGGAATTCCTGAACAGCTGCACTCAGGTACAGTGGAAGCAAAAAGATATAAAATAATGAGGGAAGCAAATAAGAGGTTAGTAGCTGGGGGAGGGAGAAGGAGTAGACTTATTGAAGTCTTAGGGTTTTCCTCTCGATTAGGAGATATTACCATGGCAACGCTGCAGATCCTATGCTGTCAACTAACCTCTAACCCTTCATTTGTGCTCCTTCTTCTCACTATATATTATGCAGTTTATAATAGATGTTCATTTAAATGCCAGATTCTTCTCCGGCTGCAACACAGCCAAAGACAATAAACAAATAAGCCATATATCAACTACAGTATTAATTATATCAATTATAAAATGCTCATGCCACTATAGTCTGAAAATAGTTTAATAGCGGCCATAAAGTTCATTTTTATAGCGTTTATGACATGTTCGGACATCTAAAAAGCTTTTTTTTTGCCTCATGATTTTTATTATCTGCAAAATCAAAGGAAATCTTTTTAGTGACATTTTCATGGGGCTATAACAGTTGATTTTTTACTCCGTTCTCCTACAATTGTTAAAAGTGTAAACAACACAGAAAATTCCAATAAACACATCAGCCCAAGACAAATTAACAGATATAAAATATTAATTCATAAAAAAAATGCTTTGCTTATTCAAATACATAAACACGCTTTTGCAAGCTTGTGAATCAACTAAGCAGTTACCTCGTTATACGTGAAATAAATGCGCTACAGGAGAAGGGCTTTACTATTATAAAAGGAAATGAGAAATATTAGTGACAATTTAGCAGAGCAGCAAAACAAAATAAAGTGGGAAAGTTGGAGATTTTTAAGTAATTGTATTTGCGGTGTAATTATCTTAACTTGCATTTACAGCAGTTGCTTTTGGCAGATGTGCGCTTCGTTAATAAGAGAAAAGAAAACAGCAAAGCTTAAGTCTCACTAATTTCTAAAATAAGCAAAGCAATATTCTTAAAACAATATTTATTTTTATTCATAGGGAAAGTTTTCATCTCTTCAATAATTTTTTTTATTAGGGCCTAGATCACAAATGTAGCACAAAAATATTATCGCTATCATGTGTGTGTTACCATTGCTTGAGTGCAGTTAATAGTTCATATTACCAGTCCAAAGTTATTTTTTATTACTTCTCTCCTCACTGCTGTCATATAGTGCCCCAGAAATTGGCTAGCTCCTAAGTATACAGTTTGCTGAAGACAAGCAGACTAAGGACATGAATTACTGGAACCATGTCCTGTGGTCCAATGAGACCAAGATAAACGTATTTGGTTCAGATGGTATCAAGCGTGTGTGGTGGTAACCAGGTGAGGAGTACAAATACAAGTGTGTCTTGCCTACAGTCAAGAATGGTGATGGGAATGTCATGGTCTGGACCTGCACGAGTGCTGCCAGCACTGAGGAGCTACGGTTCATTGAGGGAACCATGAATGCCAACATGTACTGTGACATACTGAAGCAGAGCATGATCCCCCTCCCTTTGGAGACTGGGCCGCAGGGCAGTATCCCAACATGATAACTACCCCAAACACACCTCCAAGACGACCACTGCCTTGCTAAAGAAGCTGAGTGTAAAGGTGATGGACTGGCCAAGCATGTCTCCAGACCTAAACCCTATTGAGC
This sequence comes from Bombina bombina, assembly GCF_027579735.1. Lineage (NCBI taxonomy): Eukaryota > Metazoa > Chordata > Amphibia > Anura > Bombinatoridae > Bombina > Bombina bombina. The sequence goes on along the minus strand of NC_069508.1, from coordinate 198,077,901 downwards.
ATCTGTGGGGCATCCCCAAATGGAAGGTGGGGGAGAGCATGGTCTCTAACATCCACCAGCTCCGTGATGTTGTCATGGAGGAGTGGAAGAGGACTCCAGTAGCAACCTGTGAAGCTCTGGTGAACTCCATGCCCAAGAGGATTAAGGCAGTGCTGAAAAATAATGGTGACCACACAAAATATTGACACTTTGGGCCCAATTTGGACATTTCCACTTAGGGGTTTACTTATTTTGTTGCCAATGCTTTAGACATTAATGGCTGTGTGTTGAGTTATTTTGAGGGGACAGCAAATTTACACTGTTATACCAGCTGTACACTTACTAGTACTCATTTCTTTAGTGTTGTCACTTAAAAAGATATAATAAAATATTTACAAAAATCATTGGGCTTTTAATGACAGGATGGGCCACAGATTGGGTAAGAGTAGGGTATATGTGGAGTCAGGAAGAAATAGGCAAAGTTTATAAAGTCCAGGTCAAAGCTGCCAAAACTATATTTTTAGAGTGCCCTATACTTTTAATGTGTAGTATAGAGGGGTATTAGCGAGATTGTTGAGCTTGCATTACAAGTTAAGCGCTGTACTTGTTTGTAATCCAAAATCCAGCATTAAAATATAGGGCTTTTGGAGACCTGACATATGGCTAGATTTAGAGTTTTGTTGGTAACGACCCACGTAGCTAACGCTGGCTTTTTTTCTCCCGCACCTTTTAAATACCGCTGGTATTGAGAGTTCACAGAAGGGCTGCGTTAGGCTCCAAAAAGGGAGCGTATAGCATATTTACCGCCACTGCAACTCTCAATACCAGCGATGCTTACGGACGCGGCCAGCTTCAAAAACGTGCTCGTGCACGATTCCCCCATAGGAAACAATGGGGCTGTTTGAGCTGAAAAAAAACCTAACACCTGCAAAAAAGCAGCGTTCAGCTCCTAATGCAGACCCATTGTTTCCTATGGGGAAACACTTCCTATGTCTGCACCTAACACTCTAACATGTACCCCGAGTCTAAACACCCCTAACCTTACACTTATTAACCCCTAATCTGCTGCCCCCGCTATCGCTGACACCTGCATATTTTTAGCCCCTAATCTGCCGGTCCGTACACCACCGCCACCTACGTTATCCCTATGTACCCCTAATCTGCTGCCCCTAACACCGCCGACCCCTATATTATATTTATTAACCCCTAATCTGCCGCCCCCAACGTCGCCTCCATCTACCTACAATAATTAACCCCTAATCTGCCGACCGGACCTCACTGCTACTATAATAAATGTATTAACCCCTAAAGCTAAGTCTAACCCTAACACTAACACCCCCCTAAGTTAAATATAATTTAAATCTAACAAAATAAATTAACTCTTATTAAATAAATTATTCCTATTTAAAGCTAAATACTTACCTGTAAAATAAACCCTAATATAGCTACAATATAAATTATAATTATATTGTAGCTATTTTAGGATTAATATTTATTTTACAGGCAACTTTGTATTTATTTTAACCAGGTACAATAGCTTTTAAATAGTTAATAACTATTTAATAGTTACCTAGTTAAAATAATTACAAAATTACCTGTAAAATAAATCCTAACCTAAGTTACAATTAAACCTAACACTACACTATCAATAAATTAATTAAATACAATACCTACAAATAAATACAATTAAATAAACTAACTAAAGTACAAAAAATAAAAAAGAACTAAGTTACAAAAAATAAAAAAAATTTACAAACATTAGAAAAATATTACAACAATTTTAAACTAATTACACCTACTCTAAGCCCCCTAATAAAATAACAAAGACCCCCAAAATAAAAAAATGCCCTACCCTATTCTAAAATTAAAATAGAAAAGCTCTTTTACCTTACCAGCCCTGAAAAGGGCCTTTTGCGGGGCATGCCCCAAAGAATTCAGCTCTTTTGCCTGTAAAAAACCCCCATACAATACCCCCCCCAACATTACAACCCACCACCCACATACCCCTAATCTAACCCAAACCCCCCTTAAATAAACCTAACACTAAGCCCCTGAAGATCTCCCTACCTTGTCTTCACCACACCGGGTTCACCGATCGGTCCAGAAGAGCCTCCGAAGTCTTCATCCAAGTCCAAGAGGGGGGCTGAAGATGTCCATGATCCGGCTGAAGTCTTCATCCAAGCGGGAGCTGAAGAGGTCCATGATCCGACTGAAGTCTTCATCCAAGCGGGAGCTGAAGAGGTCCATGATCCGGCTGAAGTCTTCTATCAAGCAGCATCATCAATCTTCTTTCTTCCGGATCCATGTTCATCTCACAGACATGGAACATCCATCTTCACCGACGACTTCCCGAAGAATGACGGTTCCTTTAAGTGACGTCATCCAAGATGGCGTCCCTCGAATTCCGATTGGCTGATAGGATTCTATCAGCCAATCGGAATTAAGGTAGGAAAATTCTGATTGGCTGATGGAATCAGCCAATCAGATTCAAGTTCAATCCGATTGGCTGATCCAATCAGCCAATCAGATTGAGCTCGCATTCTATTGGCTGTTCCGATCAGCCAATAGAATGCAAGGCTAACGTCAAACTCTAAATCTAGCCGATAGATTTTAAAGAGTCTGCAATATGCATTATTCATCGTTTAAACAGAATTATATCTTTATCTCTTTTTGTCTTTATTTTCATTTGTGCAGGGTCCTATAATTCATGTTACAGCCCCCAAGAAGGCTGGGTCTCTACAGGAAGGCAAAGAGGAGCTTTCCATTTGGATTGGTTAATTGGAGACTTGCCTATGCTCAGTTCAGGACTTTTGGTGCAAAGGAATCATGTGACAGCGGAACTAAAGTTTTATAATAATGATATTTCCTTATTTTACTAATGGCTGTGGCTACACTGAGAATTTTGCAAGAACGCAAGGTGTTTTTTATGTATTTTTTTTTTTTTAAATAAAGAAGCACTTGCTAGCTTACATTATGAAACACATACAAATGCAACAGATTAATACATAGGGAACAAAGGTGAAAACGTTTTGTGCCAGAATTAAAGGGCTATGGTATTGTATGTGTGTGCATGTGATATACGTACAGTATATATACATGTCCTCTCATTTCCATAAAGTCAAACATAAACTTTTTATTTAAAAACATGATATAAAACAGTACAACAAACAGCTTGTAACGTATATACTAGCTTTAAAAGGACATTGTACTTATGTATCCTTTGTTTTTTTTCTAAAAGAGGAAATTTAAAAAACAATATATATATATAGTTCCTATCTTTAATAAATCATACTTGCAAAGGTGAGTCTCTCTCCAACAGTTGCAGTTGTTCTTATCAGTGAGGGTTAATAGAAAGTGAAAAACCAATACTGTAGTATTTCATTTCAGGGGAAAGCTATCTATCTATCATCTATCTATCTATCTATCTATCTATCTATCTATCTATCATCTATCTATCTATCTATCTATCTGTCTGTCTGTCTGTCTGTCTGTCTGTCTCTCTGTCTGTCTATCTAATTCTCTCTCTCTCATTATATATATATATAATATATATATATAAATATATATATATATATACTTCTTCATATGCATTATAGAAATGTATGAGTAGTTTGACACTTTAAAGTGAAGGTCAATTTAGATGAATTAGTGCCCAGTTTTTAATAATCCTATTAAAAACAAGGGCACTTTAATTCACCAAAATTGACATTTCACTCTTTTTCTTCAAAAACTTACCTTTTCATTCTGGCAGCCGCTCCAGCACTTCCTCGCCCGTCGCAAGCCGTCTTCGCGGGTCCAAAATGACGAATCCGGCTTCCTCCAATCACAGCGTTGCATCAGGCCAAGATTCGCCTGGGGGGAAGCCGTGATTGGAGGAAGCCGGATTCGTTATTTCTGACATCTGCAGAGGCTTCTAACGGCTGTGGGAATCGCTGGACGGCTGCCAGAATGAAAAGGTACGTTTTTGAAGAAAAAGAGTGAAATGTCAATTTTGATGAATTAAAGTGCCCTTGTTTTTAATAGGATTATTAAAAACCGGGCACTAATTCATCAAACTTGCCCTTCACTTTAAGTACCATTGTTGCATTTACAAGTTTAATTGGTGTCAGAAACCATGTATCAACACTGGAGAAGCACACAAGAGGATGTTTTATTATTAGCATGTTCATATCTTCCTTCCCTGGTTGAATGGTTTATCTGTTGAACATATGCCAGGGCATGCTGGGAGGAAGGCCAGAAGTTACAATGCCTTGATAAAGAACTAGACAAATCACTTTATTAAACCAATGAATAAACCAATATCCAACCATAATTTCAAGGCCAGAATGTCATAGGTCAAGGTCTGATTGCCAATAATTTCCCAGTGCAGGAATGTTGTGCCAGACAATCATGTTAGAGCAAGGGTTAGGATTACATTTATAGGAACATTCTAATGCAGAATTTATTACATCCAACTATGTTTGCACTAAGTCCTAGCTAAGTATATGGCTAGCCCTACCCAAAATGGGTTAAACTCAAAGATAAAGTCCCAAATGAGAGTTTTAGGCAGCGCAGCTACCAAGCAGAAGACGAAAGGTGATTGGTGGGTATAAGCAGATGCTGTCCCTGATTGGGTGACAATTCATGTGTACTTCACATATATAAGGGGACATAAAATCCATCCAATATTCACAGAAGGGATATATTAAAAAAAATAATATTTTCCCTTTTTTTCAAGAAGGGGAAATGACAGTCCCCAAAATAAAAAGAATTTCTATAGAGGGAGACACCACAACTATAGTTGTTTTTTTCCAATATACATTTTCAAAATCTTTTACTCACTCCAGTTATATACCCTATTGCCATTTTTTGCTGCTGCTGGCTTGTTGCAGTAGCACTACCTGCTACTTTAACTTTATTTAAAGTGATGGTAAATTAAAATGTTTATAAACTTACCAGTACAAACCAAGTGATATTCACAACTGCACCGCTATAATTTCTTTTATAAATGTTACTTTATATGTTAAAAATATAAAAAAAATTCTTACGCCATGCTGTTCTCTTCTCTCCTCCCGCTTCCATTTCCTTTTCTGCAATGTAGTAACATATAGTATAGTCCCACCTGCTCTATACCAACTTGGTAATGCGCACTCCTGAGAAACGACTTGCCAATGTGCAGATAGTGTAAACAACCACTAAAATGTAAAAAGTAAATCATGAAATTCATTATTTACTAGGAGAGCTGGAAGTCAGTCTGAGGTGGCGAGAGTGCTTCCCCAAACATACAAGCAAATTGTTTGTAGCAATCAAAGTAAACTCTGAATCAGAACATGAGATCCGATTCACTGTTTGTAATTACATCATGGGGCCTCCCATCAGGCAGATCCTGCGCACACGTAAGAAATGTCATGCTTAGAAGGTAAACGTCATCTGGCTGCTAGCGCATGTGTGCAACAGTTATGCAAGTCAGCATGAGTGAGCCGTGCGGCAAAGGTACTGATTGGGTGACAGTGAAAAACGTCACCTTGAGAAAAATAAGGCCAATTGATGGCGCCAGGAAGCAGAATTACATGTAAGCCAGAATGAATAATAAAATAAAAATACTTAGAAGCATTGCACATATTTTACAAAAAACAAAACAAAAATCAAAACATTTCACACATCAGTCTATCAAAATATAAGTAACTTTACTATCACTTTAATTTAAAACTGCTCCCCTATTTCAGGCCAGATTACAAATGTGCGCTGGTATTACATGTTAGGTGCAATGCGAATGGGACCTCGCATTCACATTGCACGGAAGCTTTGCGCTCATGAAAGCGCGCTTCCATAGGCTCCAATGGGAGCCTCATTCTCATGCCGTCAGACATGGCATGAGAACCTAGAGCAGCGAAGGGGGTAAGTAGAGCACCAAAACGTAAATATATATGTATATGATTATATACATATATATCTATGTGCTAATAAGTGTATATATACAAAATTCCCATAGACCGCAATGTAAATTATGTATATGATTATATACATATATCTATGTGCTAATAAGTGTATATATACACAATTCCCATAGACCACAATGTAAATAAATATTTATATGAATATATACATATATATCTATGTGCTAATAAGTGTATATATACACAGTTCACCTAGACCGCAATGTAAATATATATGTATATGATTATATACATATATATCTATGTGCTAATAAGTGTTATATAACAATTCACATAGAATGCAATGTAAATATATATGTACATGATTATATACATATATATCTATGTGCTAATAAGTGTATATATACACAATTCCCATAGAATGCAATGTAAATATATATGTATATGATTATATACATATATATCTATGTGCTAATAAGTGTATATATACACAATTCCCATAGAATGCAATGTAAATATATATGTATATGATTATATACATATATATATCTATGTGCTAATAAGTGTATATATACACAATTCCCATAGAATGCAATGTAAATATATATGTATATGATTATATACATATATATCTATGTGCTAATAAGTGTATATACACAATTCCCATAGAATACAATGTAAATATATATGTATATGATTATATACAAATATTATTCAAAGAAAAAGACTTCTCAGTAATATTGCTGTACAAACACCTTTGCATGATATATGAAAGTTCATAGGTGAAACCGACTCTATCAATGAGTCCCACTAATGCGGATGTCACCTCTTATATACGATACAATGTCCAAGTACAAATAACATGCAGGTAAGGACTCACCCAGACAATGCCCTCTCGGTGTGGAACAATCTCTTTATCTCCATTTGCAAATGGCAATGCAATCTTGAATCCACCGAGCATCTGTATGCATGGAGAGCTAAAATCCAGGGCCTCCCAAAATGCCAGTATAATTCCGGTAAATCGGCGTATACTACCACTGCTGCTGGGGCTCTCCAAACCCCTATTAGCAAAGTCACAGAGAAGGAACAAAATTCGCAGCAGTGGTGTAAAAGAGGACCGGGAGAGATTAGCAGGTAAAATTGTATTTTATTACATAACAAAACGTACAAATGATTACAGGCACAGCAAACAGACCCCCCTGACACGTTTCCCGCTTCACAAGCGGTTCATCAGAGCTGGGAGAAAAAGTGTTACAAACAGCTGTTAAATCTCAGGTAACAAAGTTGAATAGCCAATCAGCATACAAAGATCTCACCTTCGACTTAACCTTTTAGACTCCGTAAGCATACAAGTTTCAACTAACTTTAAAAGTAAAAAAAGATGACCCAAAATCTCTCTAAACATCACATATTAACAATATATGTTAAAACTGAATAAAGCACTTTTTCTAAAATGAGTAAGTTAATCAAAGTTTAGAATAACGAAACCCTAAGACTAAGGTGTTATGCAATTGTTGCTGCATTAAAGTAACACATCTCCACATAAATGTAGCCAAATTAATATAAAAGTCAAATGCAAACAATATTCTATTACGGGAATCATGGGGATATGATACAATGTAACAACTTAGCATAGAAACAATACACAAGAAACAGATGTGGAATTTAATGTAGATCAGCAAATCGAGAAATAACTGATAATGATATAAGGGCAGTTAACGGAAGGCATTTAAAATTCAATTATCAATGAATAATTTAATATCACTTATTTTCTTGATCCCTAGTGGGGAACCTGTTTTAAGAGTGTAAATCCAGTAAATTTCTCTTTTACTGAGAGCCTTATATCAGTCCCCACCTCTAGTGTTCATTTTAACCTGTTCAATACCTTGAAACCGGAAATACCTGAATTTATCAATATGCTCAAAAAAGTGCTTAGCCACTTGAGTTTTTGGTACCTCCGCCTCTAGGGACAAAAGATGTTCTCTGATCCTATCCTTTAAGCCCCTAGAGGTGAGACCCACATATTGAAAATTACAGTGTAAACAGGTGATGAGGTAAACAACAAATTTTACCTGTCATTATTGTAGTGTTGGTATTGGAATAGGAATTTGAGTTCTTATTAATTCTATCTCCTATAGTGTCTGATCTGTAGGAGATTAATTTACAATTTTTTGATAATAACTTAAGATCTTCATCCATTTCCAATCGAGGTAACCTTTTCTTAATGATGTTACATATAGCATCATATTGATTGCTAAATTTAGTTATAAAATTAACACCATTGCTACCCTGATTCCTAACATTATTTCTTGGCTTCTGTTTATCCTTAAGTAATTTGCTTCTATCAAAACCAGAAACTAAAGTAGCAATTTTATTTAGGTCCCCTAAGTTATAACCTCTGTCCACCAAACGTGAAGTTATATCTCTAGCATGTTTCCAATACATATCCAGTGAGCTACAGTTACGCATCAGCCTGATGTATTGTCCCTTAGGGATCCCCTTTTTCAGATGCTTAGGGTGTAGTGAATCTACTCTGAGAATGGTATTCCCAGAGGTCTCTTTTCTATAGACTTCAGTGACAATAGATTTCTCATTATGTCCTATAAGTACATCCAAATAGGGTATACTTTCACCAGAAACATTATAGGTGAAACTGAGGTTATTGTCATTTATATTGAGATTATCAACAAAATTCTTTAGATTATTCATCTCACCTCCCCAAATTAACAAAATATCATCAATATACCTGGTATATAACTTGATGTCATCTTTATAAAGGTTATCATTGCCAAAGATCTTCCTAGTTTCAAAATCTGCTAGATATAAATTGGCATACGAGGGGGCAAATTTTGCCCCCATCGCTGTCCCTCTGAGTTGCAGATAGAACTCACATTATACATGAAATAATTGTGATGTAGAAGAAATGATATGGCTTCTATTAAAAATTAAATTAATCTGTCATCATACCCAGAGTATCTAACAAGCTGTGATAATTTTGTCTCACCAAACTTCAGAGAATAATAATAAAAAATAAAATAAATGGAATGTAGCTCTATTCTTGTAAACAGCAAGTAAATATAACTTATTCTACTAGCATGTACAAGGTGAGCATTTACTTTTAGTAATTGAAGTAAAAAGTATGGTATAATCCTCAATGTATGATAACAATAAATCTTATGAAAGAAACTTATTAAGCCTCTATAATATAAGCAATGATTCCTTAATATTATCGATAAAGAAAAAATGAGGACAAATCCTTTATATTCAGGATAAGAAACGAAGTGATAGAGTTCAACTCTAGATAAAGTAATGTTCAAGTATCTTTCCTTAAGCTTCACGCACTCACACAAACACTCTAAAATATATATACAATGTTCCAACACACACGCAATATTGACCAGCAAGGAGGAGGTTAATTCAGTGTAATACACCTCAGGTAAGTAAAGACACTTAGCGTTATATTTGGAAACCTTATGCTTTGTATACAATACGATACCCAAACCAGCGTGGTGACAAATCCAGATTTCCCCAGAAGCGATGGTGTAGCGTGGATAGCGGTAATATCAGCAGAGTAAGTGCTAAACCGGAGATTAGTTGAGAGCGGCGTCCCGGTAGCAGCTTGTGTGAGTGCGGCTTCAGCCGCGAGTGGATTGAGTTCCGGTAGCGTAGGGATATGATTAGAAGTATCAGTCCAAAAGAATCAGGAAAGAAGTGCAGCAACTATGAGACACAAACAGCCTTCAAAAATAAAATAGTTACGACCTGAAAGGGAAAAGTACACTGCTTGAAATGAGCAGTAACACAGGTTGAGAGAATCACTTTAATTTTCAGACACTGAGTAATGGAAAAGCACTTCCTTAAATAGGAGGAAGTGCTGATAGTCAGAAACTCTTAAAGGGATATCACATCCCCCCTTCTCAGGGAATCACCCCCGGGGATTCCAGACCAGGTTTAAGGGGGTAACAGTGATGAAATGACCTCACCAGACGAGGGGCATGAACTTCTGAATGAAGATGCCAGGAATCATCCTCTGGACCATAACCCTTCCATCTGATAAGATATTCTAATCTGTTTCGTCGAATCCTAGAATCCAGTATCGATTCAACTTCAAATTCCTCTTGAAGATCCACTGAGATAGGAGGCGGAAGATCAACCGCGGTGCGTGTCATCGAATGAAAAGGTTTCAATAATGAAATATGGAAGGTGGGATGAAATGTGTAATCCTTGGGTAACGTGAGCTTGACCACATTGGGATTTATTATCTGTTCTACAGGGTAGGGTCCCAGGAACGGTTAGCCAATTTCTTGCTGGGGACCTGAAGTTTGAGATTTTTAGTAGAGAGTAACACTAAGTCTCCTATTTTATATTCAGGTCCAATCGAATGTTTCCGATCATAGTATTTCTTTTGGTATTCCTTAGCCTCAGCTAGATGTGTTTTCAATACTTTCAATCTATCTTGAAGTTTGGAAGAAAAATCTAAAGCTGAAGGGGAATTCACTGTTTTGTGGGACAAGTTTATAGTGTTAGGATGGTACCCATAAGTTGCAAAAAAGGGGGATGTTTTGGTTGAGGAACACAATGAATTATTATGAGTAAATTCTGCCATAGGAAGGTAAATTAGCCAGTCATCTTGTAAATGTGAAATATAACAACGTAAAAAGTGTTCAATGGTTTGGTTCAGTCTTTCTGTCAACCCATTTGTCTGTGGGTGGAAAGCAGTAGTGTAGCGATGATCAATTTTCAGTAGCTTACACAAAGATCTCCAGAAGGAAGAGGTGAATTGGGTACCCCTATCAGTAATAATATCAGAGGGTAAACTGTGTAGTCTTACAACCTGATCAAGAAATACTTTGGCTGTAGTCATGGCAGTTGGTAATCCCTTGAGTGGAATAAAATGTGCCAGTCTTGTTAAATGGTCGACTACTACCATGATAGTGTTATATTGTTGTGATGCAGGTAACTCCACTATAAAATCCATGGCAATAGTACTCCATGGTTTATCTGGAATGGGCAGAGGTCTAAGTAACCCTATGGGTTTTTTATGTTCAATTTTATTTCTAGCGCAATTCTCACACCTAGAGACGTAATCATATATGTATTTATTCATCCCTGGCCACCAAAACTTACGACGGGTAAGTTCAATGGTTTTCTGTATACCTGGGTGACCAGATATGGTGTCATCATGGGTATGTGTGAGAATGGAAGACCTTATTTTTTCAGGTATGTATAACTTTTCCTCATGATAAAAAAGACCTGTAGTAGGATCTTTAGAACAATTCTGTAGTGGTATTGAATCATGTTTTAGAGCAGTGTAAATCTCTTCTTCTAAAGGTGTTAAGGTACCTATTATCTTTTCCGGAGGGATAGTGAAGTTAGGTTGTTCATGAGGAAGTAACTCATGAATACGAGAAAGTGCATCTGCCTTTGTGTTTTGACTCCCAGGTTTATAAGTTATTAAAAAGTTAAAGCGATCAAAAAAAAGTGACCACCTTGCTTGTCTAGCTGTTAAAGTCTTATTCTTCTTTAAGTATTCTAAATTTTTATGATCAGTATAAATAAGAAATGGAATTACTGATCCTTCTAATAGGTGTCTCCATTGTTCTAGTGAACACTTAATAGCAAGGAGTTCTTTGTCTCCAACACTATAGTTAGCTTCAGCACAAGTCAAAGTTCTTGAATAGAATGCAATGGGATGAACTTCACCTGTCTCCTTATTTTGTTGGGAAAGAATAGCTCCAATGCCTGTGTTCGATGCATCAAGCTTCAACAGGAATTGTTGATCAAAATTAGGCAGTGTTAGTATTGGAGCTGTTGTGAACATTTCCTTAAGACTATCAAAAGTCTTCTGGGCTTGTTCAGATCACTTAAAGCGCTGTTTTATACTAGTTAATTGTGTTAGTGGTTTTATTACTGAGGAGAAGTTTTTAATACATTTACGGTAATAATTTGCGAAACCAATAAATCGCTGTAATGCTTTTACTGTACTGGGTAATAGGGCCAGTCTTATAATTGCGGCTACATTTTCGAGGATCCATTTCTATATTATTTGGGGTGAATTATATAACCCAAAAACCTATATTTTAGAGACATGGAAAAACACATTTTTCCTACTTGCATAAAACTTATGCTCCTTGAGACGAGTAAGAACCACCTAACATGTTTTTCATGTTCTATGGAAGATTTCGAATAAATCAGAAAATCATCTAGATAAATGAATGACACAGATATCCATTAGATCAATGGAAAAAGCTCGTTGATAAAATGTTGGAAGGATTGCGGGAGCAATTGAGCTTAGACCAAAGGGCATTACGTTATAGTGGACAAAGACCATAACGGGTTACTGGAACGTCAGTTATTTCCATTCGTAGTCCTTCCTTATGCGAATAAGGATTATAAGCGCCCTTTAGATCTAATTTTGAGTAGATCGTGGCCTCATTTAATCTTTCGAGTAACTCTGGTATGAGAGGTAGAGGATACCTATTTTTGATTGTTATTTCATTCAATGCCCTGTAGTCAATAATTGGTCTTATTGTTCCATCTTTATTGCGTACTAAAAATAGTCCTGCAGCAGCAGGGGATGTTGAGTGCGAGATGAACCCTTTTCGCAGGTTTTCATCTAAATATGATCTTAGATATACCAATTCTTCTTGTGAAAGAGGGTAAATCTTTCCATGTGGTATTTGAGATCCCGGTATTAAATCAATGGGACAGTCAAATTCCCTATGTGGTGGGAGGTTTTCTGCCTCCTTGAGGTCAAACACCTCTGCCAGGTCCTGATAAATTTGAGGCAGCTCATGTTCTATAGTAGAGATTACCTGATATGGGAAACAAGTCTTTATACAATAGTCAGAGTCAAAGATTACTTGTGGTGATGACCAGTCAATATGAGGATTATGTATTTGTAACCAGCTAAAACCTAAGATGATAGTATGCATGTAGATAGGTATGAGGTCAAAAGTAATATATTCGGAATGTCCTTGGTCAGTTGTTATGAGTAAAGGGATTGTCTGATGGGTAATGGGGCCCTGTTGTATAATAGAACCCTCAATAAGTTTAACTGAAACAGGATGTGTTTTGACAACAGTTGGAATTTTATTAAGCTTAACATATGCTATAGCTATATAATTTCCTGACTGCCCCAGAATCAATCAAAGCGTTAGATCGCACGTTTTTCTGATCCCACTGTAAAGAAAAGGTGAGAGTGATGATGTGGATTTTGGGTAAATGTGAAAAAATATTGTGATTGAAACTACCCTTACCCTTTTTCTGTCTCAGTAGAGATGGACAATTTGTGACGGAGTGGGTCCTTTTGTCCACAATAAAGACAGAGTTTTTCTAATCTGCGTCTGGCTTTTTCTTCTGGGTTAGAGGACCCCTTATAGTTCCAATTTCCATAGGAACCTGTTTGAAACAGCTTTTTTCCATGGTTGTAGAACCGGGATAGGAACGTCTGGGCACAACTTCATAGGAAGCTCTTTCAGCCTTTCTTTCACGTAACCTTCGGTCCAAAGTGGTGCTTAATTTCATCAAACCATTCAGTGTGTCAGGCATCTCTAATCGTGACAATTCATCTTTAAGGGATTTCAGAGAGACCAAATCTGAATTGGTTCTTTAAGCTGATCTTCGTTCCATTAGAGAGTCATCTATCCACATTTGGAATTCAAGTAATATATTCTTCAATGTTTCTTTTCCCCTGTCTCATAGATCTTAGTTTATTTTCAGCTTTATTTGAGTGTGGGAATCCTCATACAAGGCAGTCCTGGCTAGAAAAAAAATTCTTCAAGCGAATCTAATATTGGATGTTCACTTTCAAAGAATCTATTGGCCCAGGAGCGTGGCTCCCCCTGGAGGAAGGAAATAGTGGTACAGACCTTTATCCTTTCACTATGGTATGTTTTAGGTCTAAGTGAGAGAAAGAAGTTTGCATGCACTTTTAAAATCCCTGGAATTCGCTGCGCTTGCCAGAGAAGGGTTGTGGGTATTGTATGTGAGGTTCAGCAATTCCTGCTTCTTTCCCAGACATACAATCTTTTATTAAGGTTTTGAGTGCTTTATTTTCAGTTTGTACCTCTGTTAAGGCTCTAGCAAGATATTCTAGTTTTTAAAGAATATTAGAAAATTAATTTTTAATTTCATTGGGATCCATCTTCCCAAAACAAAATAAAAAAAAAAAAACTTTTTAGGCCTGAAAATTCTGTGATAATTTTGTCTCACCAAACTTCAGAGAATAATAATAAAAAAAAAATAAATGGAATGTAGCTCTATTCTTGTAAACAGCAAGTAAATATAACTTATTCTACTAGCATGTACAAGGTGAGCATTTACTTTTAGTAATTGAAGTAAAAAGTATGGTATAATCCTCAATGTATGATAACAATAAATCTTATGAAAGAAACTTATTAAGCCTCTATAATATAAGCAATGATTCCTTAATATTATCGATAAAGAAAAAATGAGGACAAATCCTTTATATTCAGGATAAGAAACGAAGTGATAGAGTTCAACTCTAGATAAAGTAATGTTCAAAGTATCTTTCCTTAAGCTTCACGCACTCACACAAACACTCTAAAAATATTATATACAATGTTCCAACACACACGGCAATATTGGACCAGCAAGGAGGAGTTAATTCAGTGTAATACACCTCAGGTAAGTAAAGACACTTAGCGTTATATTTGGAAACCTTAGGCTTTGTATACAAAACGATACCACAAACCAGCGTGGTTGGACAAATCCAGATTTCCCCAGAAGCGATGGTGTAGCGTGGATAGCGGTAATATCAGCAGAGTAAGTGCTAAACCAGGAGATTAGTTGAGAGCGGCGGCCCGGGTAGCCAGCTTGTGTGAGTGCGGCTTCAGCCGCGAGTGGATTGAGTCCGGTAGCGGTAGGGATATGATTAGAAGTATCAGTCCAAAAGAATCAGGAAAGAAGTGCAGCAACTATGAGACACCAAACAGCCTTCAAAAATAAAATAGTTACGACCTGAAAGGGAAAAGTACACTGCTTGAAATGAGCAGTAACACAGGTTGAGAGAATCACTTTAATTTTCAGGCACTGAGTAATGGAAAAGCACTTCCTTAAATAGGAGGAAGTGCTGATAGTCAGAAAGTCTTAAAGGGATATCACACAAGCATTCTTTGTATAGCACTTAATCCCTGTTCATGCGGGCATGCACGAATATAAAGAAACTGCATCTATTGGAGAAAAGCATAACCTTCCTTCCATTCAAATTGCTGAATAGACCTAAGTAGGTGTTTAGTATCTCTTAAGAATCCAGGCAGTGATTGAACTATTGGCTGTAGCTGTGCATCAACCCATTGGCCTAGTCTTTCCCCCCAGAGAGCCAATGCTGAAATTATTGGTCTCCCCCTGTGTTCAAGTATTTACCTAAAATACACAAGTCACTGGTCAATCCCCCGGGGAGACCAATAATTTCAGCCATTGGCTCTCTGGGGGAAAGACTAGGCCAATGGGTTGATGCACAGCTACAGCCAATAGTTCAATCACTGCCTGGATTCTTAAGAGATACTAAATTTGCCCCCTGGTATGCCAATTTATATCTAGCAGATTTTGAAACTAGGAAGATCTTTGGCAATGATAACCTTTATAAAGATGACATCAAGTTATATACCAGGTATATTGATGATATTTTGTTAATTTGGGGAGGTGAGATGAATAATCTAAAGAATTTTGTTGATAATCTCAATATAAATGACAATAACCTCAGTTTCACCTATAATGTTTCTGGTGAAAGTATACCCTATTTGGATGTACTTATAGGACATAATGAGAAATCTATTGTCACTGAAGTCTATAGAAAAGAGACCTCTGGGAATACCATTCTCAGAGCAGATTCACTACACCCTAAGCATCTGAAAAAGGGGATCCCTAAGGGACAATACATCAGGCTGATGCGTAACTGTAGCTCACTGGATATGTATTGGAAACATGCTAGAGATTTAACTTCACGTTTGGTGCTACTTTAGTTTCTGGTTTTGATAGAAGCAAATTACTTAAGGATAAACAGAAGCCACAAAATAATGTTAGGAATCAGAGTAGCAATGGTGTTAATTTTATAACTAAATTTAGCAATCAATATGATGCTATAAGTAACATCATTAAGAAAAGGTTACCTCTATTGGAAATGGATGAAGATCTTAAGTTATTATCAAAAAATTGTAAATTTATCTCCTACAGATCAGACACTGTAGGAGATAGAATTAATAAGAACTCAAATTCCTATTCCAATACCAACACTACAATAATGACAGGTAAAATTGGCAATTGGCTTTATAAGAAATGTGGTTTTTATAAATGTGGCGTGAGGCTGTGTAAGAGTTGCGATTTTGCTTTGGTTGGAGATACTTTCCACTCTACAAACACTAATAAAATTTATAACATCAGGGGACGTATTAATTGTAACTCCACTTATGTTGTTGTACCTCATCACCTGTTTACACTGTAATTTTCAATATGTGGGTCTCACCTCTAGGGGCTTAAAGGTATAGGATCAGAGAACATCTTTGTCCCTAGAGGACGGAGGTACCAAAAACTCAAGATGGCTAAGCACTTTTTGAGCATATTGATAAATTCATGGTATTCCGGTTTCAAGGTATTGAACAGGTTAAAATGAACACTAGAGGTGGGGACTGATATAAGCTCTCAGTAAAAGAGAATTTACTGGATTTACACTCTTAAAAACAGGTTCCCCACTAGGGATCAAGAACATAAGTGATATTAAATTGTTCATTGATACTTGAATTTTAAATGCCTTCCGTTAACTGCCCTTATATCATTATCAGTTATTTCTCGATTTGCTGATCTACATTAAATTCCACATCTGTTTCTTGTGTATTGTTTCTATGCTAAGTTGTTACAATTGTACATATCCCCATGATTGCCGTAATAGAATATTGTTTGCATTTGACTTTTTATATTAATTTGGCTACATTTATGTGGAGATGTGTTACTTTAATGCAGCAACAATTGCATAACACCTTAGTCTTAGGGTTTCGTTATTCTAAACTTTGATTAACCTTACTCATTTTAGAAAAAGTGCTTTATTCAGTTTTAACATATATTGTTAATATGTGATGTTTAGAGAGATTTTGTGTCATCTTTTTTTACTTTTAAAGTTAGTGAAACTTGTATGCTTACGGAGTCTAAAAGGTTAAGTCGAAGTGAGATCTTTGTATGCTGATTGGCTATTCAACTTTGGTACCTGAATTTAAACAGCTGTTTGTAACACTTTTTCTCCCAGCTCTGATGAACCGCTTGTGAAGCGGGAAACATGTCAGGGGGGTCTGTTTGCTGTGCCTGTAATCATTTGTACGTTTTGTATGTATAAAAATACAATTTTACCTGCTAATCTCTCCCGGTCCTCTTTTACACCACTGCTGCAAATTTTGTTCCTTCTCTATGATTATATACATATAAATCTATGTGCTAATAAGTGTATATATACAAAATACCCATAGAATGCAATGTAAATATATACGTATATGATTATATACATATATATCTATGTGCTAATAAGTGTATATATACAAAATACCCATTAGAATGCAATGTAAATATTATACGTATATGATTATATACATATATATCTATGTGCTAAAAGTGTGTATATATACACAATTCCCATAGACCGCAATGTAAAGTATATATATATATGATTATATCATATAAATCTATTTGCTATTAAGTGTATATATACAAAAATACCCATAGAATGCAATGTAATATATACGTATATGATTATATACATATATATCTATGTGCTAATAAGTGTATATATACACAATTCCCATAGACCCGCAATGTAAATATATATATATATGAATATATACATATAAATCTATGTGCTAATAAGTGTATATATACAAAGATACCCATAGAATGCAATGTAATTATATACGTATATGTTATATACATATATATCTATGTGCTAATAAGTGTATATATACACAATTCCCATAGACCGCAATGTAAATATATATATGATTGTATACATATATATCTATGTGCTAATAAGTGTATATATAAACAGTTCCCATAGAACGCTATGTAAAGGCACTTTTCAATGCTGTTTTTTTTCTAACACCTCCCACCCGCCAATTTTACCCACTGAAAACTGCTTAATGCAGTTTAAAGTGAAGGTCAATTAAGATGAATTAGAGCTGTTTTTATTAATCCTATTAAAAACAAGGGCACTTTAATTAATCAAAATTGACATTTCACTCGTTTTCTTCTAAAACTTACCTTTTAATCCCGAGAGCCGCTCCAGCGATTTCCCCGGCCGTCGAAGCCTCTTCTTACGTCAGAAATTCAAATCTGGCTTCCTCCAATCACGGCATTCCCCTCGGGGGATCATGGACTGAGGCAACACTGTGGAGGAAGCTGGATTTGTCAATTTGGACCTGCGAAGAGGACTTGCGACGGGCGGAGGAAGTACTGCAGCGGCTGCCAGGATTAAAAGGTAAGTTTTTGAAGAAAATGAGTGAAATGTCAATTTTCATGAATTAAAGTGCCCTTGTTTTTAATAGGATTATTAAAAAACGGGGCACTAATTCATCTAAATTTGGCCTTCACTTTAAAAAACAAACAAAAAAAAACTACTGTTTAAAAAAGAAAAGAAAAAGGACCTCATGTTATTTTGTTGGCAATTGGGGGACAGTTAAAATATTAACCAGAGGTCTGACCTCTGGTTAATTTTTGAGTGCTAAATGCGACCACATGTAATGGCTGGTTATTTATCGTGCAACCCATAAACAGGAGGATTTGTCAGTTTACAGACGTGATAAATGAGCGCTTCCACTTGTAATCTGGCCCTTTATAGGAAATAGCAGACAAACAGATTTCTGTTGACTAATTCCAAAGGAACCCGTGAGGTGAATATGAGATGAATTTTTTTTTTTGAGAAACGATTCATCTGAAACTATTTTTAACTTGTGCTCCTATCTATTAGAGCCGGACATTTGTATATCAGAATGTACCTTTAAAAATCCCAGAGTTTTATATAACAAACAATGTAGAGCCCGCCCGCCAAAAAAAGGTTAGACCGCTGTGTGTTTGTTTAATGACCCAGATACAATGGGTAGCGCTGCGGAATCTGTTGGCGCTCTACAAATAACCGATAATAATAATAATAATACAATGGTGCTGTTTCTTTCTATTTCTATTATTGCTGTTATTGTGTTATTTTATTTACATTATGATTCATTATAGGGGAAATGTCACTGTGTCAATAGTGCAGATCACCCCATAGAACATGTGCTTCACTTGCTTAATATACAATACTTCATCTACTCTACACATAGATGTAATAATGCTGAATAAATTACTTGCTCAGTGACCACATGCAAAAATGCATTTGAATAAATTTAACAGCATGCTGAAAAGAAATTCAATGGAACATTTGCGCTAACAGGGAATATCAGAACCCATTTGTCTGAAGAATATCATAAAATGACTGTTTCTTAGCTTGTTTTTAATACATTATAGGATAAAAAAAAAGTGCATGAGGGAAGCAGATATGCTTAAAGGGACACTCAAGTCAAAATTAAACTTTCATGATTCAGATAGAGCAGGTCATTTTAAACAACTTTCCAATTTACTTCCATTAACAAAAGGTGCACAGTCTTTTTATATTTACACTTTTTGAGTCACCAACTCCTACTGAGCATGTGCAAGAATTCACAGAATATATGTATATGTATTTGTGATTGGCTGATGGTTGTCACATGATACAGGAGGATTGCAATAGACATAACTTTGAAATTTGTCAGAACAAAATCTACTACTCATTTAAAGTTCAGACTAAGGGGCCGAATTATCAAATGGCAGCCGGACATGATTCGCTGTAGCGAATCATGTCCAGCCCGACATTGCTAAATGCCGACAGCATATGCTGTCAGTATTTAACATTGCACATGCAGTTCTGGTGAACTGCTTGTGCAATGCCGACCACTGCAGATTCGCGGTCAATCGGCCGCTAGCACGGGGTGTCAATCAACCCGATCGTATCTGATCGGGTTGATTGCTGTCAGCAGTCTCAGAGGCAGTGTACAAGTTAAGGAGCAGCAGTCTTAAGATCGCTGCTTCTTAACTGCTGTTTCTGGCAAGCATAAAGGCTCGCTCTGAAACAGGGCGATTAGGGGCCCTTGTTAAATTGGCCCCTAAGTGCTATTGCATTGTCTTGTTATCATGTATTTGTTGATTATGCAAATCTACTGATCTACTATATTTACTGGTCTTTTACAGAAATGCTAGAACACTGCACACAGAGATGTACTATAAAAAAGAGCCTACTCTGAAATGAAATAGTAACAGGCATAGAACTTATACTATGCTAGCAAACATGCACAGTATGATGGTTCTATGATACAGTTTATAACACACAGAAAACCTGGCACTCTCTAGCAGGCACACAGTAACATTTAAAAGCAAAACTGGGAGAGTTAGTGTCATTTGGCACCAAAGGTCTCTCCCCTCCTGGGTCCCTAACCTGCAGGAGCCATGCTATGCTTTCGAACAAATATACTGAGAGCCAACCATGGTGACACAGGCCTTTGTAATTTCCCTAAGCACATACAACACACAAACATGGACTACACTCTCAGACCGGACTCGGTAACCATTCCAAGTCACTGTAAAACAACAGCCCTGAATACTTACAGATGGCTGTACAGTTTCCAACAACTCAGGCAGTTAACCCCGCCGACCGGCATGGGTGACAAGCCCTGTTGACTTTTGGTTGTGTACTACTGATGCCTGCTAGTCTTTCCATTTTACAGTCACGCCAAACTGTAAGTTATCACTGTACAGAATGAAATTTACTTTAATATCACAGTAGTACTGCACCGAATGTGATATAAAAAAAAAAATTCTGTACAGTGAGAACTTACTTTACAGTTTGGCGTGATGCTAGCAGCTCAATATTTTCCATTTTTTTTTAAAACCCTATTTACACTTTAAAAAGCTTATTATTGTAAACTGGAAAGGTTGTGCCCATTTTCTGTGGCTGAATATTAATATCCCGTACTTGAAATCTTGTATCTAAAAACAAAACACGTTTTTTTATTTTTATTAACAAACTTAGTTCACATACATAATAAACAATTATACAGTGTTTTGAATTTTGAATGTTTGTACAGCATTCTAACATTTGTTTAATGCAATAGTCTTTTTTACGCTCTCTTTAATATATATATATATATATATATATATATATATATATATATATATATATTATATATATATATAATATTCTATTGAAATTTTTCTAATTCAAATATTGCATAATTCGAATCAAATTATACAATATTTGAATTAGAAAAATTAGAATAAGTATATTTGTAATTGTATTTCTAATGCTATTTTTAAATGTAATATACTAAATTATGCAATATTAGAAATAGAAAAAAAATAATCAATATATTTGTATCTATTAAGTATCAATTTACTAAATTCCCTACCTCATAAACTATTGAACTTCTGAATAGTATTTGTTAAACTTTGAATGTAGCTATTCAATCTAATTATGGAACATTTGAAAACAAAAGTAACATTAAAAACCAGAAATAACATTTGATTACTGAATTTTAATGGATTTTTGTTCTTATTAAGATTCGATTACCCAAAATGAATGTCCACAGAACTATTCGTTCTACAAAACGAATTACACTTTCACCACATTTTACCATCCCTAGGTAGTAACCCCTCCAGAAAAAGCCCCTTGAAGAAGGATTTACCTGCAGTATTGCAGATGGGTCTCACCTAGGAATATCAGGCAACTCTCTTTTAATTAAACTGTTTTCTGATTTTTTTTTAATTAAAGGGGCAATGTACCCTAAATTTTTTGCCTCATTAATTTTTTCTAAGCGATCCCTTTTACTTGCTGTAGTATTTTAAATGGTTTATAAACCGCTCCTTTACCCTTATATCATATCAGATTTTAAATTGCTGATGTTGCCCATGGTATCCTTACCTATGCTGAAATCTTCTATATTTAAAGGGACAGTCAACCCAAAAATGTACTGTAACTTATTTAGATTAGTTAAATAACAATCTTTACAGTAAACTGTAGCCAAATTTCCATCTAAATAAACTTTGGCAGAAAATAAACTTACTAGATCGCATCTTGCAGTTTTGAAATGGCCGCCTGACCCCTCCTTCTCTAACGTCTTCCAAAAGCTTGCACTAGTACAGGATCCTTTTCTCGAGTCTAGTAGTCTCGTCCCTGTGCGCTCCTGCAATTTCAGCTAACAGCTGTTCATACCCGGCTCTCACTGCTCTCATCCATGTTGTGTGCTGTGTGTTAACAGAGACTGAGAGGCAGTGAGTGCCGGGCAGGCAGAGATATGATGGTCTGTGCTTTAGTTAATACTCTAATGAGATTAGAGAGAAATGTTTTATTTTTTATTTTATTTCCCTGCACAGTAATGATGATCAAATATACAGGCACAGATCCCCTCAGCTAGAAGTTGAGAAAAATTATTTTTCCTGGGTTTACTTTTAATAAAAATATATTGGCTAATAGGGGTGAGGGTAGTGGGCAAAAGGCACTAATGTTCCTCGATGCGTGTCCCCTACACTGCTAGAAAGTCTTCGCGGGGAGTCGGGACCCTGGGACTCCTCATCATCATCTTCCAGCGGAGGAGGAAGAGGCTTATTTAGATTCACATACTCCGCTCCTCTTGGCAGCAAGAAGAATCCCCTCCCTGCCCCCTGAAGACTGCAGGGGAAAGACCTACGGACACATACCCAGGCTGAGGATCCTTGCTCCCGCTGCCCACTATCAGCTGTTACAGCCCCAACCCACAGGCATCACGGCACAGCATTAGCTCTAATATCCAGGAAATGTGCGCACATTAATAGTTAACTGAAGTGACCGGTTTTCCTGGATAGTAGAGCTAATGCTGCAGAGCAGTGTAGCACCGGGCACCGTTTAAACTTCCCGCACACACCAGGCCCCGCCCGACACTGCTCATAGACACTCGGATTAGCCGACAGCGACTTATTTGTATTTTCAGTCTCCTACACTTAGATTCTAAGTGACAGGCAGATGTTAGCTAGACACTGACTGCAGAGGTAGCTCTTGACACCGCAAGTACAATCAGCGCTATTATGCTATATGCACAAGTGCTCAGGATCGGTCAAAGTTATGGCAGTCTCCTATATAGTATAGCTTTGCATAAGGAGTTATGTTGCACATTCTGTGTGAATGGTGTATCCGCTTGTGCATATAGCATAATAGTGCTGATTGTACTTGCGGTGTCAAGAGCTACCTCTACAGTCAGTGTCTAGCTAACATCTGCTAGTCAGTGTAGGAGACTGAAAATACAAATAAGTCGCTGTCGGCTAATCCGAGTGTCTATGAGCAGTGTCGGGCGGGGCCTGGTGTGTGCGGGAAGTTTAAACGGTACCCGGTGCTACACTGTTCTGCAGCATTAGCTCAACTATCCAGGAAAACCGGTCACTTCAATTAACTATTAATGTGCGCACATTTCCTGGATAGTAGAGCTAATGCTGTGCCGTGATGCCTGTGGGTTGGGGGTGTAAAAGCTGATAGTGGGCAGCGGGAGCAAGGATCCTCAGCCTGGGTATGTGTGTCCGTAGGTCTTTCCCTGCAGTCTTCAGGGGGCAGGGAGGGGATTCTTCTTGCTGCCAAGAGGAGCAGAGTATGTGAATCTAAATAAGCCTCTTCCGCCTCCTCCGCTGGAAGATGATGATGAGGAGTCCCAGGGTCCCCGACTCCCCGCGAAGACTTTCTAGCAGTGTAGGGGACACGCACCGAGGAACATTTGTGCCATTTGCCCACTGCCCTCACCCCTATTAGCCAATACATTTTTTATTAAAAGTAAACCCAGGAAAATAATTTTTCTCAACTTCTAGCTGAGGGGATCTGTGCCTGTATATTTGATCATCATTACTGTGCAGGGAAATAAAATCAAAAATAAAACATTTCTCTCTAATCTCATTAGAGTATTAACTAAAGCACAGACCATCATATCTCTGCCTGCCCGGCACTCACTTCCTCTCAGTCTCTGTAACACACAGCACACAGCATGGATGAGAGGCAGTGAGTGCCGGGTATGAACAGCTGTTAGCTGAAATTGCAGGAGCGCGCAGGGACGAGACTACTAGACTCGAGAAAAGGATCCTGTACTAGTGCAAGCTTTTGGAAGACGTCAGAAAAGGAGGGGTCAGGCGGCCATTTCAAAACTGCAAGATGCGATCTAGTAAGTTTATTTTCTGCCAAAGTTTATTTAGATGGAAATTTGGCTACAGTTTACTGTAAAGATTGTTATTTAACTAATCTAAATAAGTTACAGTCATTTTTGGGTTGACTGTCCCTTTAAGTACTGGCTATAAAAAAGCTATGTGACCTTAACCAGCAGAAGAAATTAAACTCAAAGTGATAAGTAATACAATGTACATTTTCTTTTATTGGGCTTTGGTATACAGACAGAGATGATATAAAGACGCATGTGTGTACAGAAAGGGATAAAATAAAATAATCCCTGCAAGCTCAAGCCATTTTAATGTGATTGTGGTTTTAAAGAACAATACCAGCTATTTCATATAGAAAAATAAACCTTAAGAAGCAATGTCTCATACATTTTATAATCTGCAGCTGGTATAAAAAGCAAATAGAAAAAGATTACAGTAAACTGCCCCTTTAACAGGAAGCGTTTTGTCCAAACATAAGAAATAGAAAGGTTCCGTTTTCAGCGAAGGCGAATCTGTTTATAAAAAGAAGATACAAATATATATTATATGACCTATAGTTTCCTTTGTAATAATTTAAGCTTAGGATGGGTTTATGAATCTTTTAAATAAAAAAAAATCTTCTGGCTTTGGTCTGCAGTTGTTTTTTTACCATCACTCTCTCCTAAAGAAAAAGTGATGTTTGGTTTTGTTCTTTAACTCAATGCTGTGGAATTAGAGTTGCTTTTAACCATAGAGTATTGTGGTGTCATTACAAAAACAGGACAGGACCTAATTATTTATAAAAAATAAAACCTCTGAGCTAAGTTGCATAGGGAGTAGACAATTAACTTCACTAACATCTCAGGATTAGTGTGAAGAGACAAGTAAGCTTTAACCGGGTGAAAACACACAATTATAAAAAGCAGGGCGCATGCTTCATTTAATCTTAGATCTGACACCAGTGCATCAGTTTTTTCTCTAGCTTTGCATTAAGAAATAAGAAATAGGACAGCTTAAAAATGAAACTGTCTTGTTATATCATGATACAGATTAGAATGAGAGATGTCCTCCCCACCTCCTGATGTGCCTGACACGTAGATACTGCTCCTCGTCAGGGCTTACAAGCAACCATGTGTAAAGTTACTTCTGCTGGGGAGCTAGGAAATGAGTGAAACTATCCTCCTCTCAAAATTAAAGGCATAGAAATGTCAAAATTGTTATGTGCAGGAAAGGATCTCAATTTTAAATAGAAGATTGTTTGCATTATATTTCCATTAGCAAACGTGATTCAAGTAAAAGCTATTACTGTTAAAAGGGACATAAAACCCCAAAATGTTTTTTTCATGATTCAGATACAACACACAATATTAAAGAACTTTCTAATATACTTCTATTATCAAATGTTCTTTGTTTGCTTGTTCTCCTTTGTTGAACAGCAGAAAAGTTAGCTCAGGAGAGTGTACGTGTCGGCAGCACTATATAGCAGCAGTTTTGCAATAATGTTAAACATTAGCAAGACCACTAGATGGCAGCACTATTTCCTGTCATGTGCATGCTAGCTATCTAGATATCTCTTTTACAACCAATAACAAAGCAAATTTGATAATATAAGTGAATTGGAAACTTTCTAAAAATTGTATTCTTTATCTGAATCATGAAAAACAAATTTGGGCTTCAAGTCCCTTTAAGCAGCATATGCACATATGCTACGTGCGACTAGAAGATCAGGATGCAAATTCCATGCCTGCTCAGAGAGCTAGCAGTAGTGTGTATTGCATCAGTAAAAGCTTGATCAGTGCTATACAGACCACTGCTGACTCACTGAACAGAGATGGTGTTTATATACCGGTGCACAGGATACTCACAGCATATGTGCATATGCAACTGAAAAACAGTGATAACTTTTACTAGAGGCATTTTTGCTTATGGATGTAGATTTCAAAATGCTTCTATGTAAAAGTGAAACGCGCGCACACACATTCAATTTTGACCCGGTGAGTTTAAAGTTGTGAAAAAAACCTTGACTATGAGTATACTGATACATAATAGACCATAATACAGAATATCTGCATATTCTTTCACAGAAAATTATTTCACCTCACAGGGTTTCTGTTGTAGCAGAGGAATTCTGGGGAAGGACATATAAAAAAAACAACAACACAATGCCATATTAAATGGAGGCTCCCTCATATTACAGTGTTACATGGGCACCTACAACATTTATTGGGGGGGGGCAGTAAGTGACTCAAGCCCCCCCTGCACTGCCTTAGAGTCAGTAGGTGGTAAACAAAATTTACCTGGAGTAAAGGACAAAACTAAGTGATAGATCTGCTCATGTGCTGGGCATGTTGTTAATTATGCTGGCTGGAATGAGTTTACCATAAAGTCCAAAGAAGTTCCCATAGCACCAAGAAGTATAACAAAATTCTTAATTGATACATCAGGATCCACGAAACAAGCGACGTTTCAGGTTTATTCACCCATAATCAGGCCATGTAATGAGTTTACCACCAAATGATAGTAACGGGGGAGGAGTCACAATTTGTTGTAACACATAGGGAAAATGAATAATATTGGGGCACACAAATTAAAAACATGTGCAGTCACAGATAAGTGCAGTCAATATGTGGATGCAGCATACACCACCCTCCTCCCTGTAGCAACTGAAATTGCTGTATATTTCTATAAGAGAGGAAAGGTTGATGCAAGTATGCTGTGCTGCAGACTGGTAGCAAACACAATTATGCTGGGGGTCAATTGCCCTCCCCCTTGTCCATCCCTGTGGACACCCTTGAGTGTTACTCTAGGCAATATTAAAGTATAGCAAGAATAGTAAAGTATAGCAAACAAGTTCACATTTGGTCAGTTCTGGTTTTGATAGACTTCTATTTGATGCATAGAGAACTGATATAGGTGTATCCAAATCAGTCTCCAAATAAGTTATGATGAGTATAAAAGGGAGAAAAACCTTTACTTTGATAAATATTGATAATAAATAGATCATTTTGTAGAACATCTTCATACTTTAACATGTAACTCCTAAACTAACATTCCGAAAGATTACGAGTTTTGCGTTATGAGTGGCTCGGTAATAACTTGCAAGCTATTTCCACCGCTCACCTTTAATAGCGCTGCTATTACAGGTTTGCAAAAACCCGGCGTTAGCAGGCAATATGGCAGCGTTGAGCTCCATACTGCACACAAATACTAGCGCTGCTTTGAACTGGTTTTACGTGCTCGTGCACGATTTCCCCATAGACATCAATGGGGAGAGCCAGCTAAAAAAAAGGCTGCCACCACTATACTAAAGTTATTAACCCCTAAACCTCTGGCCTCCCACATCACTAACACTAAATGAATATATTAACCCCTAAACCTAAGTCTTACCCTAACCCTAACACCCCTAACTTTAATATAATTAAAATAAATCTAAATGAAACCTACTATTAATAACTAAATAATTCCTATTTAAAACTAAATACCTGTAAAATAAAACATAAGCTAGCTACAATATAACTAATAGTTACATTGTAGCTATCTTAGGTTTTATTTTTATTTTACAGGTAAGTTTGTATTTATTTTAACTAGGTAGACTAGTTAGAAAATAGTTATTAACTATTTACTAGCTACCTAGTTAAAATAAATACAAAGTTACCTGTAAAATAAAACCTAACCTGTCTTACACTAACACCTAATATTACACATAAATTAAATAAATTACATTAAAGGGCCATAATACCCAAATGTTTAAACACTTGAAAGTGATGCAGCATAGCTGTAAAAAGCTGACTAGAAAATATCTCCTGAACATCTCTATGTAAAAAAGATAGACATTTTACCTCAAAAGTTCCTCAGTAGCCACCTTCCATTGTAAAGGATTTCTAAGCAGCATTTTAGTGTGTCTGTCCTGGGACAGCTTAGGGGATGAGCCTCGTGAACTCTCATATTATTTCACCAATCAGGTAAAGGAAGCTTACTATGAAATCTCATGAGAGTTAAGTCAAATCTCATGAGAGCACAGTAAGAGTTCATGACCTCAGCACTGCTGATGCTGATTGGCTGCTGTTCATTCTCCATTTTTTTTATTTTTACCTGCAGCTGGGAGTAGGTGAAGTATAACTTTTTACACAGAACTTACTCTGCTGAGCTGAGGAGATTGTGAGGTAAATATATATATAGAGATGCTCAGGTGATATTTTCCTGTCAGCTTTTTACAGTTATACTGCATCAGTTTCAAGTGATTTAGCATATGAGTATTATGTCCCTTTAATTAAATACAATTAACTAAATTACAAAAATTACAAAGATAAATAAACACTAAATTACACAAAATAAAAAATAAATTATCAAATATTTAAACTAATTACACCTAATCTAATAGCCCTATCAAGATAAAAAAGCCCCCCCAAAATAAAAAAACCCTAGCCTAAACTAAACTGCCAATAGCCCTTAACAGGGCCTTTTCCGTGGCATTGCCCCAAAGAAATCAGCTCTTTTACCTGTAAAAAAAAATACAAACAACCCCCCAACAGTAAAACCCACCACCCATACAACCAACCCCCCCAAATAAAAACCTATAAAAAAAAAAAACTAAGCTCCCCATTGCCCTGAAAAGGGCATTTGGATGGGCAGTGCCCTTAAATGGGTATTTAGCTCTTTTTCATTACCCAAACCCCTAATCTAAAAATAAAACCCACCCAATAAACCCTTAATAAAACCTAACACTAACCCCCGAAGATCCACTTACAGTTTTTGAAGACCGGACATCCATCATCATCAAGCCGGGAGAAGTCTTCATCCAAGTGGGCAGAAGTCCTCAACGAAGCCGGGAGAGGTCTTCATCCAAGCGGCAAGAAGTTGTCCTCCAGGCGGGCAGAAGTCTTCATCCAGACGGCATCTTCATTCTTCCGACACGGAGCGGCTCCATCTTCAAGACATCCCGTGCGGAACATCCTCTTCTTTCGAATCCTCTTGAAGAATGAAGGTTCCTTTAAATGACGTCATCCAAGATGGCATCCCTTGATTCCGATTGGCTGATAGAATTCTATCAGCCAATTGGAATTAAAGGATAAAAAATCATATTGCCGCTTGGATGAAGACTTCTCCCGGCTTTGTTGAGGACTTCTTGCCGCTTGGATGAAGACTTCTCCCGGCTTCGTTGAGGATGGATGTCCGGTCTTCAAAAACTGTAAGTGGATCTTCGGGGGTTAGTGTTAGGTTTTTTAAGGGTTTATTGGGTGGGTTTTATTTTTAGATTAGGGACTTTGGGCAATGTAAAAGAGCTAAATGCCCTTTTAAGGGCAATGCCCATCCAAATGCCCTTTTCAAGGTAATGGGGAGTTTAGGTTTTCAAGGTAGTTTTTTTTGGGGGGGGGTTGGTTGTGTGGGTGGTGGGTTTTACTGTTGGGGGGTTGTTTGTATTTTTTTTTTTACAGGTAAAAAAGCTGATTTCTTTTCCCCGCAAAAGGCCCTTTAAAGGGCTATTGGCAATTTAGTGTAGGCTAGGTTTTTTTTTTTTTAATTTTGTGGGCTTTTTTATTTTGATAGGGCTATTAGATTGGGTGTAATTAGTTTAAATATTTGATCATTTCTTTTTTATTTTGTGTAATTTAGTGGGGTTTTTTGTAATCTCGTTAATTGTATTTAATTAATGTAATTTATTTAATTTTAGTGTAATGTTAGGTGTCAGTGTAACTTAGGTTAGGTTTTATTTTACAGGTAAATTTGTATTTATTTAAACTAGGTAGCTAGTAAATAGTTAATAACTATTCAGTAACTATTCTACCTAGTTAAAATAAATACAAACTTAGCTGTGAAATAAAAATAAAACATAAGCTAGATACAATATAACTATTAGTTATATCGTAGCTAGCTTAGGGTTTATTTTACAGGTAAGTATTTAGTCTTAAATATGTATTATTTAGGTAATAATAGTAGGTTTTATTTAGATTTATTTTAATTATTTAAAAGTTAGGGGTGTTAGACTTAGGGTTAGGGGTTAATATATTTATTTAGTGTTAGTGATGTGGGAGGCCAGAGGTTTAGGGGTTAATAAATTTAGTATAGCGGCGGCGACATTGGGGGCAGCAGATTAGGGGTTAATAATATTTAACTAGTGTTTAGGATGCGGGAGTGCGGCGGATTAGGAGTTATAGTGGCGGCGATGTCCGGAGCGGCAGATTAGGGGTTAATAATTTTATTTTAGTGTTTTCGACACGGGAGGGCCTCGGTTTAAGGGTTAATAGGTAGTTTATGGGTGTTAGTGTACTTTGAAGCACTTTAGTTATGAGTTTTATGTTACAGCTTTGTAGCGTAAAACTCATAACTACTGACTTTCAGTTTACGGTACTGATCTTGTAGTTATAGGCTGTACCGCTCACTTTTTTGCTGGACAGACAAACTCGTAATACCGGCGCTGTGGAAGTTCCATTGAAAAAGGACTTTTTAAAAAGTGCGGTACTTACATTGCGTGACGGCCAAAAAAGTGTGCGTTACAGCTATACCTACAAGACTCGTAATAGCAGTGGTAGTGAAAAGAGCCATAACGCTGCTTTTTCACTCATAACGCAAAACTCGTGATCTAGCCAATTGTTTCCTATGGAGCAAGATATTCTGGATAATTATAGCAGGCTAGATTATTAAATAAAATGATGTTAGACACAAAACGTTATGCATTGTAAAGCTTATTTGCATATTCCTACCCAGAATCCCGTGGACCAGTGTAAATCAATTTAGGTGATTTTTTTCTTTAGAAAATGAGCAGATATGCTATACAATGATCAAACTTTGCTGGAAACAAACTAAGAAGGCAATGTCTTTTAATACTATGCATGCTAATGAGACAGCAGATGAGGTCAAATCTTTCATATTGTCTCTTTTAATTCTGCCAACCAAAGTGCCATCCATAATACTGAGTTTATGAGGCGAAGTGGACAGTTTTTCCCTTGAGAAGTGGGCCGAGACCGCTAACTCATTTTGTGCTGAACTCTGAATGTCTTGCAGACAGTAATAGTCTGCGGTCAATAGCATCTCTGGCTAGATTTGACTTGTTCCACTCCAGTAAGCTATGCAGTCTCCTTCACACACACCTAATTGTAAAATGATTGCAAGGACAGACAGCACTGTTATTTCTATTTCTCTGTAAATGTGCAATAAAAATTTAGTATTGGCTAAAAACTATTAGAAAAAGTTATCATTATTACTTGATTTACCCTCTTGACCTGTGCTGAATATCATATTATCAATGATATCTACAGCAATAGGAATCTAATTCTTTCCAGTGCATTCTTGTCACATAACTGGTCATTTCTATTGAAACCAGTTGCCAACCAAAATCATTCTGGCGGGATCCAACCATCAATAAAATAGGGGAAACCTTTGTCTCAGTATTATTGTTCACTCCTTATACTTAAGACTGCAGACTGTCAAATATTCAATCTGGTGTATTCTAGACAGGTTGATTAAACAAATGAAAAATTTTAATCACAAATACAATTTGTATAGATAACTGACATACTACAAACATACAGCCATCCTGATTTTCCTGGGACAGTCACTGCTTTTGGCTTTCTGTCCTGTGGAATAACCGACTCACAAGTCTGCACTGAATTGTAATCATCTGCCTTCAGGTCTACGCCTGTGGTTGCCCACTGATGATGGGAATCAGACAGGAAGTATTTGTTCACCTTATATAGGTTTGTTTACATATTGTCACAGCTGAATTATGAAACAAATGTGACTAATTTGGTGATCTGTCATCTGTGACTCTTCTATGGTTTACAGATTAATTGAATAATGCTTTATTCAACATTTTATGCATATTGGGCTGCATTACAAGTGGAACACAACTGAGAGAGCAGGGTGCCTTATCTTGAGTTAAACTATAGCAGTTAAAAAAAACCCACCCAGTTAGGGAAAACATATATACTCAGAAAATGAGGTTACCTAGGTATTCATGCATAGTCAAAGTTGTAATTCAAAAACAGGTCCAGAGAGAGCAGAAGGCCACACAGGTATTCAGCTAGT
Organism: Bombina bombina; assembly: GCF_027579735.1. Lineage (NCBI taxonomy): Eukaryota > Metazoa > Chordata > Amphibia > Anura > Bombinatoridae > Bombina > Bombina bombina. Next base: position 198,045,808 of record NC_069508.1, on the reverse strand, counting down.
AAGAGTCAAGCCGTTACCAGGCTAAAAAAGAACAGGGTTTTTTTTTTAATAAAGGTTTTCAAGCTCTAGCAATCAACACCTGTGGCCAATAATGAAATCACAGCATAAATCTAAAACAAAGTAAGGACTGCATAGTCCCAGAAATATCACTGGTATCCTGAAAAACATGCTGAAAATCTTGTCATTATTTATTGGTTGCTAATAGGGATGGGCGAATGTGGTGCAATTCACGCAGTAGGACAAATAGTCTTGTGGACATTCGTTTTGGACAATTGAATGTTAATATGAACGAAAATCCATTAAAATTTAGTAATCGAATGTTATTTCCGGTTTTTGAATGCTCATAATTAGATCAAATAATCACATTTTAAATTTCGAATGTAACATTTTATTTAACAAATACTATTCAGAAGTTCAATAATTTATGTGGCAGGGAATTTAGTAAATTGATGCATAATAGAAACAAATATATCCTTTTTAATTTTTCTATTTCAAATATTGCATAATTTTAATATTTCATTTAAAGAGAACAATCAAAATACTATTACGAATATATCAATTAAAATTTTCTATTTTAATTTTGTAGAATTAAAATATATTTATAAAGACATGAAATCCTAAATTTGTCTATCATGGTTCATATAAAGAATATTTTTTTAAACAACTTTTCAATTTACTTTTATGATCAAATTTGCTTCATTCTTTTGTTATTCTTTGTTAAAGAGATATCTAGATAGTTAGTGTTCACATGTCTGAAGCACTACATGACAGGAAATAGTGCTGCCATCTAGTGCTCTTGCTAATGTATAACATTAGTACTACATGACAGGAAATAGTGCTGCCCTCTAGTGCTCTTGCTAATGTATAACATTAGTACTACATGACAGGAAATAGTGCTGCCATCTAGTGCTCTTGCTAATGTATAACATTAGTACTACATGACAGGAAATAGTGCTGCCATCTAGTGCTCTTGCTAATGTATAACATTAGTACTACATGACAGGAAATAGTGCTGCCATCTAGTGCTCTTGCTAATGTATAACATTATTACTACATGACAGGTAATAGTGCTGCCATCTAGTGTTCTTACTAATGTATAACATTATTACTACATGACAGGAAATAGTGCTGCCATCTAGTGCTCTTGCTAATGTATAACATTATTACTACATGACAGGAAATTGTGCTCCCATCTAGTGCTCTTGCTGATGTATAACATTATTACTACATGACAGGAAATAGTGCTGCCATCTAGTGCTCTTGCTAATGTATAACATTATTACTACATGACAGGAAATTGTGCTCCCATCTAGTGCTCTTGCTGATGTATAACATTATTACTACATGACAGGAAATAGTGCTGCCATCTAGTGCTCTTGCTAATGTATAACATTAGTACTACATGACAGGAAATAGTGCTGACATCTAGTGCTCTTGCTAATGTATAACATTAGTACGACATGACAGGAAATAGTGCTGCCATCTAGTGCTCTTGCTAATGTATAACATTAGTACAACATGACAGGAAATAGTGCTGCCATCTAGTGCTCTTGCTAATGTATAACATTATTACTACATGACAGGAAATAGTGCTGCCACCTAGTGCTCTTGCTAATGTATAACATTATTACTACATGACAGGAAATAGTGCTGCCATCTAGTGCTCTTGCTAATGTATAACATTATTACTACATGACAGGAAATAGTGCTGCCATCTAGTGCTCTTGCTAATGTATAACATTATTACTACATGACAAGTAATAGTGCTGCCCTCTAGTGCTCTTGCTAATGTATAACATTATTACTACATGACAGGAAATAGTGCTGCCATCTAGTGCTCTTGCTATAGCATTATTACTACATGACAGGAAATAGTGCTGCCCTCTAGTGCTCTTGCTAATGTATAACATTATTACTACATGACAGGAAATAGTGCTGCCATCTAGTGCTCTTGCTAATGTATAACATTAGTACTACATGACAGGAAACAGTGCTGCTATCTAGTGCTCTTGCTAATGTATAACATTATTACTACATGACAGGAAATAGTGCTGCCATCTAGTGCTCTTGCTAATGTATAACATTAGTACTACATAACAAGTGCTCTTGTTAATATATAACATTAGTACTACATGACAGGAAACAGTGCTGCTATCTAGTGCTCTTGCTAATGTATAACATTGCTGCAAAAACTGCTGCCATATAGTGCTGCAGACATGTGCACACTCATAAGCTTACTTGCCTGCTTTTCAGCAAAGGATAACAAGAAAACGAAGAAAAGTTGACAAAAAAAGTAAATTGGAAAGTTGTTTAAAATTGTATGTCCTATCTGAATCATGAAAGAAAAGTTTTGGGTTTTATATCCCTTTTAAACAAAGCATTAGAAATACTATCACTTATACATTGGGCTCTATTTAACAATCTCCCTATGGAGCTTGATGCCCCATGTTTCTGGTGAGCCTGCAGGCTCGCCAGAAACAGCAATTATAAAGCAGCGGTCACAAAGACCGCTACTCCATAACCTGTCCACTTGCTCTGAGCAGGCGGACAGACATCTCCGAAAATCAACCCGATCGAGTACGATCGGGTTGATTGACACCCCCCTGCTGGCGGCCTATTGGCCGCGAGTCTGCAGGGGGCGGCGTTGCACCAGCAGCTCTTGTGAGCTGCTGGTGCAATGCTGAATACGGCGAGCGTATTGCTCGCCGTATTCAGCGAGGTCTGTCGGACCTTATCCACACTGTCGGATCAGGTCCGACAGACCTTGATAAATTGGGGCCATTGACTCAACATTTTCTATTTCAAATACTGGAAAAAATTGAATAGGATATTGCTAATAGATTGTTTATGGAGATCAGGGATGACCCATTATCCATTTCTGCTTCTTTCATGTTGTCTTTCTCTTTGGGTGTCTTTTGTTTGTGTTTTGACTTCTATTCAAATGAATTAGAACTTCTGTGTGTCTTGTATAACTATTTGTGGAGTTTTCAAATTGCAAGACATTCTAATCCATTAATAAATCCAGTTATCATGTGGTTTTCCCTTTGCTTTTGCATCACTTTAATTTCACTAATACTTTGTTTAATAGAATCTGACAGTAGTATTCTATCATCTTTTTCACACATTTATCTCCTAACTGCTCACCTCTCCGCTCATAGTACCAGGTCCACTGTGAGGTAAAACAGCTTCACAAAAAAAGATTACAAACATTACAGAACAAACTTTTTAAAAGGGGGGAAAAAAACCCTCATAAAACTTAAAAAAGTTAAGGGAAAAAAGAAAAGAAAAAAAATCCATTAAAATTTAGTAATCGAATGTTATTTCCGGTTTTTGAATGCTCATAATTAGATCAAATAATCACATTTTAAATTTCGAATGTAACATTTTATTTAACAAATACTATTCAGAAGTTCAATAATTTATGTGGCAGGGAATTTAGTAAATTGATGCATAATAGAAACAAATATATCCTTTTTAATTTTTCTATTTCAAATATTGCATAATTTTAATATTTCATTTAAAGAGAACAATCAAAATACTATTACGAATATATCAATTAAAATTTTCTATTTTTAATTTTGTAGAATTAAAATATATTTATAAAGACATGAAATCCTAAATTTGTCTATCATGGTTCATATAAAGAATATTTTTTTAAACAACTTTTCAATTTACTTTTATGATCAAATTTGCTTCATTCTTTTGTTATTCTTTGTTAAAGAGATATCTAGATAGTTAGTGTTCACATGTCTGAAGCACTACATGACAGGAAATAGTGCTGCCATCTAGTGCTCTTGCTAATGTATAACATTAGTACTACATGACAGGAAATAGTGCTGCCCTCTAGTGCTCTTGCTAATGTATAACATTAGTACTACATGACAGGAAATAGTGCTGCCATCTAGTGCTCTTGCTAATGTATAACATTAGTACTACATGACAGGAAATAGTGCTGCCCTCTAGTGATCTTGCTAATGTATAACATTAGTACTACATGACAGGAAATAGTGCTGCCATCTAGTGCTCTTGCTAATGTATAACATTAGTACTACATGACAGGAAATAGTGCTGCCATCTAGTGCTCTTGCTAATGTATAACATTATTACTACATGACAGGAAATAGTGCTGCCATCTAGTGCTCTTGCTAATGTATAACATTAGTACTACATAACAAGTGCTCTTGTTAATATATAACATTAGTACTACATGACAGGAAACAGTGCTGCTATCTAGTGCTCTTGCTAATGTATAACATTGCTGCAAAAACTGCTGCCATATAGTGCTGCAGACATGTGCACACTCATAAGCTTACTTGCCTGCTTTTCAGCAAAGGATAACAAGAAAACGAAGAAAAGTTGACAAAAAAAGTAAATTGGAAAGTTGTTTAAAATTGTATGTCCTATCTGAATCATGAAAGAAAAGTTTTGGGTTTTATATCCCTTTTAAACAAAGCATTAGAAATACTATCACTTATACATTGGGCTCTATTTAACAATCTCCCTATGGAGCTTGATGCCCCATGTTTCTGGTGAGCCTGCAGGCTCGCCAGAAACAGCAATTATAAAGCAGCGGTCACAAAGACCGCTACTCCATAACCTGTCCACTTGCTCTGAGCAGGCGGACAGACATCTCCGAAAATCAACCCGATCGAGTACGATCGGGTTGATTGACACCCCCCTGCTGGCGGCCTATTGGCCGCGAGTCTGCAGGGGGCGGCGTTGCACCAGCAGCTCTTGTGAGCTGCTGGTGCAATGCTGAATACGGCGAGCGTATTGCTCGCCGTATTCAGCGAGGTCTGTCGGACCTTATCCACACTGTCGGATCAGGTCCGACAGACCTTGATAAATTGGGGCCATTGACTCAACATTTTCTATTTCAAATACTGGAAAAAATTGAATAGGATATTGCTAATAGATTGTTTATGGAGATCAGGGATGACCCATTATCCATTTCTGCTTCTTTCATGTTGTCTTTCTCTTTGGGTGTCTTTTGTTTGTGTTTTGACTTCTATTCAAATGAATTAGAACTTCTGTGTGTCTTGTATAACTATTTGTGGAGTTTTCAAATTGCAAGACATTCTAATCCATTAATAAATCCAGTTATCATGTGGTTTTCCCTTTGCTTTTGCATCACTTTAATTTCACTAATACTTTGTTTAATAGAATCTGACAGTAGTATTCTATCATCTTTTTCACACATTTATCTCCTAACTGCTCACCTCTCCGCTCATAGTACCAGGTCCACTGTGAGGTAAAACAGCTTCACAAAAAAAGATTACAAACATTACAGAACAAACTTTTTAAAAGGGGGGAAAAAAACCCTCATAAAACTTAAAAAAGTTAAGGGAAAAAAGAAAAGAAAAAAAATCCATTAAAATTTAGTAATCGAATGTTATTTCCGGTTTTTGAATGCTCATAATTAGATCAAATAATCACATTTTAAATTTCGAATGTAACATTTTATTTAACAAATACTATTCAGAAGTTCAATAATTTATGTGGCAGGGAATTTAGTAAATTGATGCATAATAGAAACAAATATATCCTTTTTAATTTTTCTATTTCAAATATTGCATAATTTTAATATTTCATTTAAAGAGAACAATCAAAATACTATTACGAATATATCAATTAAAATTTTCTATTTTTAATTTTGTAGAATTAAAATATATTTATAAAGACATGAAATCCTAAATTTGTCTATCATGGTTCATATAAAGAATATTTTTTTAAACAACTTTTCAATTTACTTTTATGATCAAATTTGCTTCATTCTTTTGTTATTCTTTGTTAAAGAGATATCTAGATAGTTAGTGTTCACATGTCTGAAGCACTACATGACAGGAAATAGTGCTGCCATCTAGTGCTCTTGCTAATGTATAACATTAGTACTACATGACAGGAAATAGTGCTGCCCTCTAGTGCTCTTGCTAATGTATAACATTAGTACTACATGACAGGAAATAGTGCTGCCATCTAGTGCTCTTGCTAATGTATAACATTAGTACTACATGACAGGAAATAGTGCTGCCCTCTAGTGATCTTGCTAATGTATAACATTAGTACTACATGACAGGAAATAGTGCTGCCATCTAGTGCTCTTGCTAATGTATAACATTAGTACTACATGACAGGAAATAGTGCTGCCATCTAGTGCTCTTGCTAATGTATAACATTATTACTACATGACAGGTAATAGTGCTGCCATCTAGTGCTCTTGCTAATGTATAACATTAGTACTACATGACAGGAAATAGTGCTGCCATCTAGTGCTCTTGCTAATGTATAACATTAGTACTACATGACAGGAAATAGTGCTGCCATCTAGTGCTCTTGCTAATGTATAACATTAGTACTACATGACAGGAAATAGTGCTGCCATCTAGTGCTCTTGCTAATGTATAACATTATTACTACATGACAGGTAATAGTGCTGCCATCTAGTGTTCTTACTAATGTATAACATTATTACTACATGACAGGAAATAGTGCTGCCATCTAGTGCTCTTGCTAATGTATAACATTATTACTACATGACAGGAAATTGTGCTCCCATCTAGTGCTCTTGCTGATGTATAACATTATTACTACATGACAGGAAATAGTGCTGCCATCTAGTGCTCTTGCTAATGTATAACATTAGTACTACATGACAGGAAATAGTGCTGACATCTAGTGCTCTTGCTAATGTATAACATTAGTACGACATGACAGGAAATAGTGCTGCCATCTAGTGCTCTTGCTAATGTATAACATTAGTACTACATGACAGGAAATAGTGCTGCCATCTAGTGCTCTTGCTAATGTATAACATTATTACTACATGACAGGAAATAGTGCTGCCACCTAGTGCTCTTGCTAATGTATAACATTATTACTACATGACAGGAAATAGTGCTGCCATCTAGTGCTCTTGCTAATGTATAACATTATTACTACATGACAGGAAATAGTGCTGCCATCTAGTGCTCTTGCTAATGTATAACATTATTACTACATGACAAGTAATAGTGCTGCCCTCTAGTGCTCTTGCTAATGTATAACATTATTACTACATGACAGGAAATAGTGCTGCCATCTAGTGCTCTTGCTATAGCATTATTACTACATGACAGGAAATAGTGCTGCTCTCTAGTGCTCTTGCTAATGTATAACATTAGTACTACATGACAGGAAATAGTGCTGCCATCTAGTGCTCTTGCTAATGTATAACATTAGTACTACATGACAGGAAACAGTGCTGCTATCTAGTGCTCTTGCTAATGTATAACATTATTACTACATGACAGGAAATAGTGCTGCCATCTAGTGCTCTTGCTAATGTATAACATTAGTACTACATGACAGGAAATAGTGCTGCCATCTAGTGCTCTTGTTAATATATAACATTAGTACTACATGACAGGAAACAGTGCTGCTATCTAGTGCTCTTGCTAATGTATAACATTGCTGCAAAAACTGCTGCCATATAGTGCTGCAGACATGTGCACACTCATAAGCTTACTTGCCTGCTTTTCAGCAAAGGATAACAAGAAAACGAAGAAAAGTTGACAAAAAAAGTAAATTGGAAAGTTGTTTAAAATTGTATGTCCTATCTGAATCATGAAAGAAAAGTTTTGGGTTTTATATCCCTTTTAAACAAAGCATTAGAAATACTATCACTTATACATTGGGCTCTATTTAACAATCTCCCTATGGAGCTTGATGCCCCATGTTTCTGGTGAGCCTGCAGGCTCGCCAGAAACAGCAATTATAAAGCAGCGGTCACAAAGACCGCTACTCCATAACCTGTCCACTTGCTCTGAGCAGGCGGACAGACATCTCCGGAAATCAACCCGATCGAGTACGATCGGGTTGATTGACACCCCCCTGCTGGCGGCCTATTGGCCGCGAGTCTGCAGGGGGCGGCGTTGCACCAGCAGCTCTTGTGAGCTGCTGGTGCAATGCTGAATACGGCGAGCGTATTGCTCACCGTATTCAGCGAGGTCTGTCGGACCTTATCCACACTGTCGGATCAGGTCCGACAGACCTTGATAAATTGGGGCCATTGACTCAACATTTTCTATTTCAAATACTGGAAAAAATTGAATAGGATATTGCTAATAGATTGTTTATGGAGATCAGGGATGACCCATTATCCATTTCTGCTTCTTTCATGTTGTCTTTCTCTTTGGGTGTCTTTTGTTTGTGTTTTGACTTCTATTCAAATGAATTAGAACTTCTGTGTGTCTTGTATAACTATTTGTGGAGTTTTCAAATTGCAAGACATTCTAATCCATTAATAAATCCAGTTATCATGTGGTTTTCCCTTTGCTTTTGCATCACTTTAATTTCACTAATACTTTGTTTAATAGAATCTGACAGTAGTATTCTATCATCTTTTTCACACATTTATCTCCTAACTGCTCACCTCTCCGCTCATAGTACCAGGTCCACTGTGAGGTAAAACAGCTTCACAAAAAAAGATTACAAACATTACAGAACAAACTTTTTAAAAGGGGGGAAAAAAACCCTCATAAAACTTAAAAAAGTTAAGGGAAAAAAGAAAAGAAAATTAAAATTGAGATGACCACTTTAGCTTAAAATAGTGAGGCACAACTGCCAGACGAGATACTTCATAAGGGGGGGTCTTTATGATTTTTACATGCTTGGTAATAATTTCACTGAAATACCCCAAAACTCCCCCAGAAACACCACAAGATGCCCAGATCCTGATCCTTATTCACATGGTCCCAGAGACCCCTCTCAGTTCTATCCAGCAAGACTTTTCTATAGCAAACACATCTATAAACATTTATATTTATTGTGTTTCATCCCTGTTTACAAATATGCTGGGGTTGCAATTGTTTTACTCACTTAGCAACAGGTTCTTGTATCATGTGCAAGATTTTATTTATTGGGCACTTAATGCAACTAAAGATGTTAATTGTAGGAAACCCACTAATGAATCTGTGGAAAACATAGGTGAAGCGGTGTTCAATTATTTTTCTAAAATGATTTAAGCTTTATGACCTCACTAGCATAAACAAACATAAGTGAACTCTACAAACAGACATTGCTGTAAATTTCACCTTTCTTTTAACAAACAAGATATTTTGTTTATCTAGAAAATAATCTTTTAAGACTGAAAACAACATTACATAATGTATTAATAGAAAATATCTATTTTTTTGGGACATGGTTACAGGACATAAATTGCTGACGGCTTAAATGAAAATGTTCTACTGCAGAAACGCAATTTATTGTAGCTTAGGGATTTATAAATTAGCAATTATTTATCAAAACATATGACAGAATTTTATAATGATGATATGAAATGTTACATATGAATTGTGTTATTATTTCTAAAGAATTTAATAAACGTATTAATTACAAAAGTTTTCCAAACAGAGAGAATTAAAGGGCTAAATCACTTGAAAGGGACGCAGCATAACTGTAAAAAGCGGACATGAAAATGTCACCTAAAAAAAACTGTAATATATTATTTTCCTTCAAAATTTCTTCAGCTCACAAAACAAAGGGCCAGATAACAAGTGGAGCACAAAATAGCACTGTCGTTAAATCGATATTTTCGCTCCACTTTATAATACCAGCACATGCAATTGTCAGACACTGCATGAGAACTAGCGCAGCAAAGGTGGTAAGTCTCACAGCGATGGGCAGCCAAGTGTAAATATATACTGTATATGTATATGCTTATATACATATTTATTTATGGGTTAATTTGTGTATATACACATAAATATATATGTATATAATCATATACATATATATTTACTGGGAACACACATTCCCATAGACCACAATATAAAGGCATTTTTCAGTGCCGTTTTTTTCTAACACCCCAAAGCCACCAATTTTAGCCCCCAAAAACTGCTAAGTGCAGTTTTTTTTTTTTTTTTAAATGCTACTATTTTTTTTTTACAAAAAGCACTACAAACTGTATTTGGGGCAATTGGGACACATTTTTTTTACCTCTGTTTAATTTTTTGAGCGCTTATTGCTAACTTTTAATGGCTGGTTATTTATTGCGCACTAGCAAACAAGCGAATTTGCCCTTTTGCGGGCACACAATAAATTAGCACTCCACTTGTGATCTAGCCCTTAGTTTTCTTCAAAAAGCTATCTTTCAGTTCTTGTCAGCTGCAAAAAAACCCCCAGGCAATTAGCTTTATCCGTGCTAATGTCAACTTTTGCTTTACTCTTATCTTGTGAGATTTCACTGAAATCATGCGAGATTTCATAGCTAACTTCCTTAAACCAAGGAGATTGGCTGCTAAAAGTTCCTTTACAATGGGATGTGGCTACTGAGGAAATGCTGAGGTCAAATATCTTCCTTTTTTACATAGAGATATTATGGGGATATTTTAAGTCTGTTTTTTTTATAGCTTTCTACATCACTTTCAAATGCTTCAACATTTGGGTTTCATGTCCCTTTAATTTGGAACTAACTTCCAGATATAAATATAATGATATGAAAGGTGCAAATGTGGCTTATAAAGCACAAATTTATTTATTTGAACTCTTTATTACAACTGATTATCCTGATTCCTGAAGTAAAGGTTGAACACTTAGAAAAGGTTCATCCTCTTTTATATTGATCTGGAGAGCATTTAAAACAAGAATATTTTTTTTAGAGATAAAACAACTGACCTTAAAAATAAATCTTTACTTTATTTTAAAATGTGTTCTCTGGTGCATTATCGTTTCTACCAGGAGTGGAATATCTGCATAGATGCTAGGGAACCATTTAAGGGAGTGCACAATATGAAGAAGGAAGAACACCATGTTGTTTAAAATATTCTTGCCTTTTCAAACTACAAAATAAAATAAAAATAAAAAACTTAACAAAAGAAAAAAAAACTAAAACATTTTCCCCAGAAATCCTATTTGATGCTTAGAAGACGACCTCTTTGATGTTTGTTTAATGAAGACTCAATATGACAGGGAGGGACCCAGATAAAACCCACATAAGTTGTGCTATTAGTTTAGCTTTGGATAATATGACGATCCCTTGTTTGTGAAATGTAATTTAAGGCTGAGAGATAGTTCAATGGTTCTTTGTTTCCGTACTGGTCCTTCATATGATGACACTGAGGGTGAGTTTTATCATTGAATTTTTATGTATATTTTTTTGCAAGGTCAATACAATTATTGAAGAAGTCAAGCCAGGAGATTAATGGGCCTTATATATTTTGCACTGTACTTGTAGCTAGTGTTGCTCTGGTTGATGTAAGTCAGTGTTTTTAAATCTTTTTGTAGCAAGAACCCCTACATGCACTCAATTTTCACTAAGTACTACCAACTGTAACACTAGAAATCACTAGCTGAAAAAAATGAGGCAATCATGTAAATTCCCAAATGTAACAAACTAATATCAGATAAACATGTTTCTGTTTTCAGGGAATCATTTTAAAATACAGTTTTACAGAATCTAAAAACAAAAACTGTTTAGAATAATGAGAGTAACAAAGAATCAAGAAATCAATTTGTAGAGAAAAGAAAAATTAGAAAAAAAATAAACATATAATGAGAGGGGATGTATATAATTCTGGAACATTATCTCATACACAGCTTATCACACTTATTTCTTGTTTTCATACTGAGATGTAGAACACTTTACCTGGCATATGTTATTATGCCATAATCGTCTTGTGATATTTCACTGTCACGCTTGATCTGGGACATTTCTTTATGACACTTATTGACAGTGCGATACACTTTATCTGGCACAAATTTATACCAGCGTCTCTCAACTCTAGTTCTCACGTGTCAGAATCTAAGGATTCCCCTACCTGATAAATAAAATAAAAAAAGGGGGGAGGGGGTTGCAAACTTCTAAAATAAATAACAAATATAGAATAGGTGCAACCTAGAAACAATGAATATAAATATAGAACAAGAAAAATAGATTTCCCAAATAAGGCAATTCCCCTACCTGAGTACAAGTCAGTGAGCAGCTGAACTTATGAGGCATGGAGTTAAAACCTGGGTCAATCCACTGAGTATCCCTTATCCAAGGTCTAGGTACCGCCAGCAGTACGCGTACCACAGGTTGAGAAACAATGTAAGTTCTAAGCCAGAAATCCCTTTATACCATCTATGTTATTGGGTCATACTATGTGATCTGTTTGATATATTTTGGGGTTTGAAATATTTGTATTTTGAACCCACATGAAAAAAAAAATAAACTGTAAATTCATAGGATACCTTTTAATTAGTAATTTGTTAATATCCTAAATAGGTGATATTATTTTTGTTTAAAGTGAATATCAAGTTAAACTTATTAGCTAAAGCAGTTAAAATATGAATGAGAGTTTCATTCATGAAAACGTTAGTAGATACTTATCTTCAGAGCGATTTCACTATAAAATTTACATTTATTTGTTGCTAATAGGGATGTTTTTAAATGTTACTTTTTGTTACTTTTGTTTTTGAATGCTCATAATTAGATCAAATAATCACATTTTAAATTTCGAATGTAACATTTTATTTAACAAATACTATTCAGAAGTTCAATAATTTATGTGGCAGGAATTTAGTAAATTGATGCATAATAGAAACAAATATAGCTTTTTTAATTTTTCTATTTCAAATATTGCATAATTTTAATATTTCATTTAAAGAGAACAATCGAAATACTATTACGAATATATCAATTAAAATTTTCTATTTTTAATTTTGTAGAATTAAAATATATTATTTATAAAGACATAAAATCCTAAATTTGTCTATCATAGTTCATAAAGAATATATTTTTAAACAACTTTTCAATTTACTTTTATGATCAAATTTGCTTCATTCTTTTGTTATTCTTTGTTAAAGAGATATCTAGATAGTTAGTGTTCACATGTCTGAAGCACTACATGACAGGAAATAATGCTGCCATCTAGTGCTCTTGCTAATGTATAACATTATTACTACATGACAGGAAATAGTGCTGCCCTCTAGTGCTCTTGCTAATGTATAACATTAGTACTACATGACAGGAAATAGTGCTGCCCTCTAGTGCTCTTGCTAATGTATAATGTTAGTACTACATGACAGGAAATAGTGCTGCCCTCTAGTGCTCTTGCTAATGTATAACATTAGTACTACATGACAGGAAATAGTGCTGCCATCTAGTGCTCTTGCTAATGTATAACATTAGTACTACAGGACAGAAAATAGTGCTGCCATCTAGTGCTCTTGCTAATGTATAACATTAGTACTACATGACAGGAAATAGTGCTGCCATCTAGTGCTCTCGCTAATGTATAACATTAGTACTACATGACAGGAAATAGTGCTGCCATCTAGTACTCTCGCTAATGTATAACATTAGTACTACATGACAGGAAATAGTGCTGCCATCTAGTACTCTTGCTAATATATAACATTAGTACTACATGACAGGAAATAGTGCCGCCATCTAGTGCTCTTGCTAATGTATAACATTAGTACTACATGACAGGAAATAGTGCTGCCATCTAGTGCTCTCGCTAATGTATAACATTAGTACTACATGACAGGAAATAGTGCTGTCATCTAGTGCTCTTGCTAATGTATAACATTAGTACTACATGACAGGAAATAGTGCTGCCATCTAGTACTCTTGCTAATATATAACATTAGTACTACATGACAGGAAATAGTGCCGCCATCTAGTGCTCTCGCTAATGTATAACATTAGTACTACATAACAGGTAATAGTGCTGCCATCTATTGCTCTTGCTAATGTATAACATTACTACATGACAGGAAATAGTGCTGAAATCTAGTGCTCTTGCTAATGTATAACATTAGTACTACATGACAGGAAATAGTGCTGCCTTCTAGTGCTCTTGCTAATGTATAACATTAGTACTACATGACAGGAAATAGTGCTGCCATCTAGTGCTCTTGCTAATGTATAACATTAGTACTATATGACAGGAAATAGTGCTGCCATCTAGTGCTCTTGCTAATGTATAACATTAGTACTACATGACAGGAAATAGTGCTGCCCTCTAGTGCTCTTGATTATGTATAACAGTAGTACTACATGACAGGAAATAGTGCTGCCATCTAGTGCTCTTGATTATGTATAACATTAGTACTACATGACAGGAAATAGTGCTGCCCTCTAGTGCTCTTGCTTATGTATAACAGTAGTACTACATGACAGGAAATAGTGCTGCCATCTAGTGCTCCTGCTAATGTATAAGATTAGTACTACATGACAGGAAATAGTGCTGCCATCTAGTGCTCTCGCTAATGTATAACATTAGTACTACATGACAGGTAATAGTGCTGCCATCTAGGGCTCTTGCTAATGTATAACATTAGTACTACATGACAGGAAATAGTGCCGCCATCTAGTGCTCTCGCTAATGTATAACCTTAGTACTACATGACAGGTAATAGTGCTGCCATCTATTGCTCTTGCTAATGTATAACATTACTACATGACAGGAAATAGTGCCGCCATCTAGTCCTCTTGCTAATGTATAACATTAGCACTACATGACAGGAAATAGTGCTGCCATCTAGTGCTCTTGCTAATGTATAACATTAGTACTACATGACAGGAAATAGTGCTGCCATCTAGTGCTCTTGCTAATGTATAACATTAGTACTTTATGACAGGAAATAGTGCTGTCATCTAGTACTCTTGCTAATATATAACATTAGTACTACATGACAGGAAATAGTGCCGCCATCTAGTGCTCTCGCTAATGTATAACCTTAGTACTACATGACAGGTAATAGTGCTGCCATCTATTGCTCTTGCTAATGTATAACATTACTACATGACAGGAAATAGTGCCGCCATCTAGTGCTCTTGCTAATGTATAACATTAGCACTACATGACAGGAAATAGTGCTGCCATCTAGTGCTCTTGCTAATGTATAACATTAGTACTACATGACAGGAAATAGTGCTGCCATCTAGTGCTCTTGCTAATGTATAACATTAGTACTACATAACAGGAAATAGTGCTGTCATCTAGTACTCTTGCTAATATATAACATTAGTACTACATGACAGGAAATAGTGCCGCCATCTAGTGCTCTCGCTAATGTATAACCTTAGTACTACATGACAGGTAATAGTGCTGCCATCTATTGCTCTTGCTAATGTATAACATTACTACATGACAGGAAATAGTGCCGCCATCTAGTGCTCTTGCTAATGTATAACATTAGCACTACATGACAGGAAATAGTGCTGCCATCTAGTGCTCTTGCTAATGTATAACATTATTACTACATGACAGGAAATAGTGCTGCCATCTAGTGCTCTTGCTAATGTATAACATTAGTACTTTATGACAGGAAATAGTGCTGCCATCTAGTGCTCTTGCTTATGTATAACATTAGTACTACATGACAGGAAATAGTGCTGCCCTCTAGTGCTCTTGCTTATCTATAACAGTAGTACTATATGACAGGAAATAGTGCTGCCATCTAGTGCTCCTGCTAATGTATAAAATTAGTACTACATGACAGGAAATAGTGCTGCCATCTAGTGCTCTTGCTAATGTATAACATTAGTACTACATGACAGGAAATAGTGCTGCCATCTAGTGCTCATGCTAATGTATAACATTAGTACTACATGACAGGAAATAGTGCTGCCATCTAGTGCTCTTGCTAATGTATAACATTAGTACTACATGACAGGAAATAATGCTGCCATCTAGTGCTCTTGCTAATGTATAACATTGTTATAAAACTGCTGCCATCTAGTGCTCTTGCTAATGTATAACATTGCTGCAAAAACTGCTGCCATATAGTCCTGCAGACATGTGCACACTCATAAGCTTACTTGCTTGCTTTTCAGCAAAGGATAACAAGAAAACGAAAAAAAGATGACAAAATAAGTAAATTTTAAAGTTGTTTAAAATTGTATGTCCTATCTGAATCATGAAAGAAAAGTTTTGGGTTTTATGTCCCTTTTAAACAAAGCATTAGAAATACTATCACTAATACATTAGGCTCTATTTAACAAGTTCCGTATGGAGCTTGATGGCCCCTGTTTCTGGCGAGTCTTTAGACTCACCAGAAACAGCAGTTATGAAGCACAAAGACCTCTGCTCCATAACCTGTCTGCCTGCACTGAGTAGGCGGACACACATCGCCACAATACAACCCGATTGAGTACGATCGGGTTGATTGACACCCCCCTGCTCTGCAGGGGGCGACGTTGCACCAGCAGCTCTTGTGAGCTGTTGATGCAATGCTGAATACAGCGAGCGTATTGCTCGCCGTATTTAGCGAGGTCTGTCGGACCTGATCCGCAGTGTCGGATCAGGTTCGCCAGACCTTGATAACTAGAGGCCATTGACTCGACATTTTCTATTTCAAATACTAGAAAAAATTGAATAGGATATTACATTTAAAGGCAGCATTAGAAATACTGTTACATTAAACACATGTTAGAATGCTGTACAAACATTCTAAACAAATGAACAAAAGTGTTAAAAGTGTTTCCTTTTCGAATTTTGCAAAACGTTTGCCGATCCCTAGTTGCTAATAGATTGTTTAAGGAGATCAGAGATGACCCATTATCCAATTCTGCTTCTTTCATGTTGTCTTTCTCTTTGGGTGTTTTTTGTTTGTGTTTTGACTTCTATTCAAATGAATTAGAACTTCTGTGTGTCTTGTATAACTATTTGTGGAGTTTTCAAATTGCAAGACATTCTAATCCATTAATAAATTCAGTTATCATGTGGTTTTACCTTTGCTTTTGCATGACTTTAATTTCACTAATACTTTGTATTAATAGAATCTGACAGTAGTATTCTATCATCTTTTTCACACATTTATCTCCTAACTGCTCACCTCTCCGCTCATAGTACCAGGTCCACTGTGAGGTAAAACAGCTTCACAAAAAAAGATTACAAACATTACAGAACAAACTATTTAAAAAGGGGGGAAGAAAACCCTCAATAAAACTTAAAAAACTTAAAGGAAAAAAGAAAAGAAAATTAAAATTGAGACGACCACTTTAGCTTAAAATAGTGAGGCACAACTGCCAGACGAGATACTTCATAAGGGGGGGTCTTTATGATTTTTACATGCTTGGTAATAATTTCACTGAAATACCCCAAAACTCCCCCAGAAACACCACAAGATGCCCTGATCCTGATCCTTATTCACATGGTCCCAGAGACCCCTCTCAGTTCTATCCAGCAAGACTTTTCTATAGCAAACACATCTATAAACATTTATATTTATTGTGTTTCATCCCTGTTTACAAATATGCTGGGGTTGCAATTGTTTTACTCACTTAGCAACAGGTTCTTGTATCATGTGCAAGATTTTATTTATTGGGCACTTAATGCAACTAAAGATGTTAATTGTAGGAAACCCACTAATGAATCTGTGGGAAACATAGATGAAGCGGTGTTCAATTCATTTTTTTAATGATTTAAGCTTTATGACCTCACTAGCATAAACAAACATAAGTGAACTCTACAAACAGACATTGCTGTAAATTTCACCTTTCTTTGAACAAACAAGATATTTTGTTTATCTAGAAAATAATCTTTTAAGACTGAAAACAACATTACATAATGTATTAATAGAAAATATCTATTTTTTTGGGACATGGTTACAGGACATAAATTGCTGACGGCTTAAATGAAAATGTTCTACTGCAGAAACGCAATTTATTGTAGCTTAGGGATTTATAAATTAGCAATTATTTATCAAAACATATGACAGAATTTTATAATGATGATATGAAATGTTACATATGAATTGTGTTATTATTTCTAAAGAATTTAATAAACGTATTAATTACAAAAAGTTTTCCAAACAGAGAGAATTAAAGGGCTAAATCACTTGAAAGGGACGCAGCATAACTGTAAAAAGCGGACATGAAAATGTCACCTAAAAAAAACCCGTAAGATATTATTTTCCCTCAAAATTTCTTCAGCTCACAAAACAAAGGGCCAGATAACAAGTGAAGCACAAAATAGCGCTTTCGCTAAATCGATATTTGCGCTCCACTTTATAATAACAGCACATGCAAATGTCAGACATGGCATGAGAACTAGCGCAGCAAAGGGGGTAAGTCTCACAGCGATGGGCAGCCAAGTGTAAATATATATTGTATAGGTATATGCTTATATTCATATTTATTTATGTGTTTGTGTATATACACATATTAACACATAAATATATACTGTATGTATATACACATATTAACACATAAATATATACTGTATGTATATACACTTATTAACACATAAATATATACTGTATGTATATACACTTATTAACACATAAATATATACTGTATGTATACACACATATTAACACATAAATATATACTGTATGTATATACACATAAATATGTACTGTATGTATCTACAGATAATAACACATAAATATATACTGTATGTATATACACATATTAACACATAAAAATATACTGTATGTATATACACTTATTAACACATAAATATATACTGTATGTATATACACTTATTAACACATAAATATATACTGTATGTATATACACATAATAACACATAAATATATACTGTATGTATATACACTTATTAACACATAAATATATACTGTATGTATATACACTTATTAACACATAAATATATACTGTATGTATATACACATATTAACACATAAATATATACTGTATGTATATACACTTATTAACACATAAATATATACTGTATGTATATACACATATTAACACATAAATATATACTGTATTTATACACACATATTAACACATAAATATATACTGTATGTATATACACATATTAACACATAAATATATACTGTATTTATACACACATATTAACACATAAATATATACTGTATGTATATACACATATTAACACATAAATATATACTGTATGTATACACACATATTAACACATAAATATATACTGTATGTATATACACATATTAACACATAAATATATACTGTATGTATATACACATATTAACACATAAATATATACTGTATGTATATACACATATTAACACATAAATATATACTGTATGTATATACACATATTAACACATAAATATATACTGTATGTATATACACATATTAACACATAAATATATACTGTATGTATATACACATATTAACACATAAATATATACTGTATGTATACACACATATTAACACATAAATATATACTGTATGTATATACACATATTAACACATAAATATATACTGTATGTATATACACATATTAACACATAAATATATACTGTATGTATATACACTTATTAACACATAAATATATACTGTATGTATATACACATATTAACACATAAATATATACTGTATGTATATACACATATTAACACATAAATATATACTGTATGTATATACACATAATAAATTTTCAAAGAGAACAAACCCAGCTGCATATAAAAACGTTCCTTTATTAATATCTTGGTAAAATTGGTGAAACACAGCAAAACAGTGGAAGGTGCTGAGGGCGCAGCACTGGACGGCTTACATGTTTCGGAAATGATCCGTAGTCATAGCCTACAGTGCTGTGCCCCACACCTGTTTAAAACAGATTCAAACAAATGTGATTCGCTAACAATAAAAACACGCCCTCAGTCTAAACCTTAACACACCTGTTAATTAATATACATTGAAAGTCCCTACGTGACCTATCAGTAAATAGAGATACAACATTATAGAAGATGCAGAGTGATTAATTGTCCAACACTATATGTATAATTGTTAAAGCCACCAAATCAGGTTACCAAAAAGACTCAAACATTTATTAGCAGCAAAAATAAACAAACAAACATGTCAAACTCGAAGTAAGCTACAAAATCGAGTGGAGGGCAATTGTCAACCCGGGAATATACTGTGGAGAGTAGCACCATACTGCACTCATTTGATTAAAGGGGCAGTCTCATCTATGGCGGCACTCATAGTTAAAGGGGTAAACTCCTGTAACCAAACAATGAAGCTTAGTTAAAAAACCTATATATTAGTATAAAGAGGGCAAATTCTGGTCCTGCTCACTTAAAGGGGCAGTATACTACAAAATTAAATAAATATATAATGCTATTGAGAAGGGGGGGGGAAAATAAATTTAAATTTAATATAAACTATATTTCCAACATATCCCATAAGAAAAGGGGCTGACCTCGAGTTAAAACAATATACCCTGGTTCCTAAATGACATAAAGAAAACTAGGCTCAATTAATTATTAAGCTACCAGGTTGGGTATAACTGACTGTAATTTGGATCTCTTTTTGAAAATAGGACCCCTGTTGGTTCCCTCTGTTGCTCCAGGTGTATCATACTGGAGCTGTTGTAGCGAGACCACATCACAAATGTGTTTAAAATCATGGTTCTCCAGACTAATGTCGTTAACCTGAGTCGAGGTTTGTGTCTGAGTCAATGATACTTCATTATTGCCATCACTAGAAAAGTGCTTTCTCAATGTTAAATTCCTTACAAGTTTATTGACATCTAGAATTGTCCTAAAGAGGTCAAAATCATTAGATGGTGCAAAGTTAATACCTCTGTTAAGTACTTTGTATTGGGCTTCACTAAGAATTTTACCTGGTGTGCGATTGAAAAGGTGAACAGACCTCCTAGAGGTGGAGATGTGGAAACACTTCTCGCCAGACGCGAAGCCTTCTGGATTTTTACAATGGGCACTAGGGTGCCATATGGACTTAATTCCAGATATGATGTCTTAAATCTCTGGGAGTGATTATCACTTTCAGGGGTTATGGGGGCTTAGTACACTATACTAAACAATATATATTTATAGAGGAATATTTCCCCTACAAATACCCCATCACATTTTATAACTTCCCACTCCCTTACACTCCTATGTAGTTTCATTATTGCCATTATTATAAAGCTTTTCTATTTCCTTCCTCAAGACAGTATCCCACATATATCCTGTCCAGGATATTATTATATACCTTTGCATAATATAGGCACTCTTGAATAGACACATATTACCAGATGGTTAAACTATCTATTTATTGTTATCCACAGGCAGAACTTATTTAAGACCTCACTGGTTATTATTATACCTTTATTTATGCATTCAGTTTGAGCTTTATTTTTAGTTAGGATTTTGCATCTCTTTCCTTGGTATAATCATTTTGTCGATAAGAGCTGTAAGGTATATATATTACTCACCCAGGATTTCTCACCAAATCAAGCTTAAATAGAACATAAGGTTTCATTAGTTCCTTGCCCTTAGAATTACAGTCAGTTATACCCAACCTGGTAGCTTAATAATTAATTGAGCCTAGTTTTCTTTATGTCATTTAGGAACCAGGGTATATTGTTTTAACTCGAGGTCAGCCCCTTTTCTTATGGGATATGTTGGAAATATAGTTTATATTAAATTTAAATTTATTTCCCCCCCCCCTTCTCAATAGCATTATATATTTATTTAATTTTGTAGTATACTGCCCCTTTAAGTGAGCAGGACCAGAATTTGCCCTCTTTATACTAATATATAGGTTTTTTAACTAAGCTTCATTGTTTGGTTACAGGAGTTTACCCCTTTAACTATGAGTGCCGCCATAGATGAGACTGCCCCTTTAATCAAATGAGTGCAGTATGGTGCTACTCTCCACAGTATATTCCCGGGTTGACAATTGCCCTCCACTCGATTTTGTAGCTTACTTCGAGTTTGACATGTTTGTTTGTTTATTTTTGCTGCTAATAAATGTTTGAGTCTTTTTGGTAACCTGATTTGGTGGCTTTAACAATTATACATATAGTGTTGGACAATTAATCACTCTGCATCTTCTATAATGTTGTATCTCTATTTACTGATAGGTCACGTAGGGACTTTCAATGTATATTAATTAACAGGTGTGTTAAGGTTTAGACTGAGGGCGTGTTTTTATTGTTAGCGAATCACATTTGTTTGAATCTGTTTTAAACAGGTGTGGGGCACAGCACTGTAGGCTATGACTACGGATCATTTCCGAAACATGTAAGCCGTCCAGTGCTGCGCCCTCAGCACCTTCCACTGTTTTGCTGTGTTTCACCAATTTTACCAAGATATTAATAAAGGAACGTTTTTATATGCAGCTGGGTTTGTTCTCTTTGAAAATTTTCTACCCTCCAGTTTACCGGCTGCATCTATGCTGTTTGTGGGTCCTTTGGAGCATGTGTGAGGACTGTCTGTGTATATTTGCAACTTGCGGCTAGCGGCTTTCTGAAGCACTCACAAGTCTCACAGTGCTACTGAGCGGAGCGGAGGGGAGGAGTGATTCCTAGACGAAGGAGGCCATTGGCTGGGATAAGTTGAGGCGGTTGGGAAGTTCACCGCTTCGTCCTGGCGTTCTTTTCGGAGCCCCTTCAGAGGTATAGGCATTGAGACTGCCGGAAGATCCCCCACTCCAGGATACACTGGTGAGTGAAGTTAATGAAAATTCATGGGTGCACGAAAAGCTGTTTAGCACATTGACTTTCCTATAGTTGTCTGCTGTGTGCAGCTCTGTGTGACTGTCTCCGAAATATTGACTTCATATTATTCTTTTACTTCTCATTGCTTGCACATTTTGGCGGCCTCACACATACTGGACTGTATTTTACTTGTCTTCATTTCATATATAGGATTGCCGTTACAATATTAAGGGTTTCTCCTTGACTTTCTGCTATACACATAATAACACATAAATATATACTGTATGTATATACACATATTAACACATAAATATATACTGTATGTATACACATATTAACACATAAATATATACTGTATGTATACACACATATTAACACATAAATATATACTGTATGTATATACACATATTAACACATAAATATATACTGTATGTATATACACATATTAACACATAAATATATACTGTATGTATACACACATATTAACACATAAATATATACTGTATGTATACACACATATTAACACATAAATATATACTATATGTACTGTATATACACATATTAACACATAAATATATACTGTATGTACTGTATATACACATATTAACACATACATCTATATACTGTATGTATATACACTTATTAACATATAAATATATTCTGTATGTATATACACTTATTAACATATAAATATATACTGTATGTATATACACATAAATATATACTGTATGTATATACACATATTAACACATAAATATATACTGTATGTATACACACATATTAACACATAAATATATACTGTATGTATATACACTTATTAACACATAAATATATACTGTATGTATACACACATATTAACACATAAATATATACTGTATGTATATACACATATTAACACATAAATATATACTGTATGTATACACACATATTAACACATAAATATATACTGTATGTATATACACTTATTAACACATAAATATATACTGTATGTATACACACATATTAACACATAAATATATACTGTATGTATATACACATATTAACACATAAATATATACTGTATGTATATACACATATTAACACATAAATATATACTGTATGTATACACACATATTAACACATAAATATATACTGTATGTATATACACATATTAACACATAAATATATACTGTATGTATATACACATATTAACACATAAATATATACTGTATGTATATACACTTATTAACACATAAATATATACTGTATGTATATACACTTATTAACACATAAAAATATACTGTATGTATATACACATATTAATACATAAATATATACTGTATGTATACACACATATTAACACATAAATATATACTGTATGTATATACACATAATAACACATAAATATATACTGTATGTATATACACATATTAACACATAAATATATACTGTATGTATATACAGATAATAACACATAAATATATACTATATGTATATACACATATTAACACATAAATATATACTGTATGTATATACACATATTAACACATAAATATATACTGTATGTATATACACTTATTAACACATAAATATATACTGTATGTATATACACTTATTAACACATAAATATATACTGTATGTATATACACTTATTAACACATAAAAATATACTGTATGTATATACACATATTAACACATAAATATATACTGTATGTATATACACTTATTAACACATAAATATATACTGTATGTATATACACATATTAATACATAAATATATACTGTATGTATATACACCTAAATATGCAGCATATGTATATAAGCATATACATATATATTTACTGGGAACACACATTCCCATAGACCACAATATAAATGCATTTTTCAGCCACCGATTTTAGCCCCCAAAAACTGCTAAGTTTTTT
Source organism: Bombina bombina (assembly GCF_027579735.1). Taxonomy (NCBI): domain Eukaryota; kingdom Metazoa; phylum Chordata; class Amphibia; order Anura; family Bombinatoridae; genus Bombina; species Bombina bombina. The sequence goes on along the minus strand of NC_069508.1, from coordinate 198,021,540 downwards.
TTTTAATGCTACTATTTTTTTTTTTACAAAAAGCACTACAAACTGTATTTGAGGCAATTGGGGCACATTTAAAAAAATAACCAGAGTGCTTATTGCTAACTTTAAATGGATGGTTATCGCGCACCAGCAAACAAGCGAATTTGCCCTTGTGATCCAGCCCTTAGTTTTCGGTAAAAAGCTATCTTTCAGTTCTTGTCAGCTGCAAAAAAAATCCCCCAGCCAATTAGCTTTATCCGTGCTGATGTCAACTTTTGCTTTACTCTTATCTTGTGAGATTTCACTGAAATCATGCGAGATTTCATAGCTAACTTCCTTAAACCGAGGAGATACAAACCCTGGGATTTGCATCCTTATTGGCTGCTAAAAGTTTCTTTACAATGGGGGTGTGGCTACTGAGGAAATTTTGAGGTCAAATATCTTCCTTTTTTACATAGAGATATTATGGGGATATTTTAAGTCTGTTTTTTTACAGCTTTCTACATCACTTACAAATGCTTCAGCATTTGGGTTTCATGTCCCTTTAATTTGGAATGATATGAAAGGTGCAAATGTGGCTTATAAAGCACAAATGTATTTATTTGACCTCTTTATTACAACTGATTATCCTGATTCCTGAAGTAAAGGTTGAACACTTATTAAAGGTTCATCCTGTTTTATATTGATCTGGAGAGCATTTAAAACAAGAATATTTTTTTTAGAGATAAAACAACTGACCTTAAAAATAAATCTTTACTTTATTTTAAAATGTGATCTCTGGTGCATTATCGTTTCTACCAGGAGTGGAATATCTGCATAGATGCTAGGGAACCATTTAAGGGAGTGCACAATATGAAGAAGGAAGAACACCATGTTGTTTAAAATATTCTTGCCTTTTCAAACTACAAAATAAAATAAAAATAAAAAACTTAACGAAAGAAAAAAAACTATTTTTTTCCCCAGAAATCCTATTTGATGCATAGAAGACAACCTCTTTGATGTTTGTTTAATGAAGACTCAACATGATAGGGAGGGACCCAGATAAAACCCACAGAAGTTGTGCTATTAGTTTAGCTTTGGATAATATGACGATCGCTTGTTTGTGAAATGTAATTTAAGGCTGAGAGATAGTTCAATGGTTCTTCGTTTCCGTACTGGTCCTTCATATGATGACACTGAGGGTGAGTTTTATCTTTGAATTTTTATGTATATTTTTTTGCAAGGTCAATACAATTATTGAAGAAGTCAAGCCAGGAGATTAATGGGCCTTATATATTTTGCACTGTACTTGTAGCTAGTGTTGCTCTGGTTGATGTAAGTCAGTGTTTTTAAATCTTTTTGTAGCAAGAACCCCTACATGCACTCATTATTCACTAAGTACTACCAACTGTAACACTAGAAATCACTAGCTGAAAAAAATAAGAGGCAATCATGTAAATTCCCAAATGTAACAAACTAATATCAGATAAACATGTTTCTGTTTTCAGGGAATCATTTTAAAATACAGTTTTACAGAATCTAAAAACAAAAACTGTTTAGAATAATGAGAGCAACAAAGAATCAAGAAATCAATTTGTAGAGAAAAGAAAAATTTGAAAACAAATAAAAATATAATGAGAAGGGATGTATATATATTGCCCCATTTCTGGAACATTATCTCATACACAGCTTATCACACTTATTTCTTGTAGAACACTTTACCTGGCATATGTTATTATGCCATAATCGTCTTGTGATATTTCACTGTCACGCTTGATCTGGGACATTTCTTTATGACACTTATTGACAGTGCGATACACTTTATCTGGCACAAATTTATACCAGCGTCTCTCAACTCTAGTTCTCACGTGTCAGAATCTAAGGATTCCCCTACCTGATAAATAAAATAGAAAAGGGGGGAGGGGGTTGCAAACTTCTAAAATAAATAATAAATATAGAATAGGTGCAACCTAGAAACAATGAATATAAATATAGAACAAGAAAAATAGATTTCCCAAATAAGGCAATTCCCCTACCTGAGTACAAGTCAGTGAGCAGCTGAACTTATGAGGCATGGAGTTAAAACCTGGGTCAATCCACTGAGTATCCCTTATCCAAGGTCTAGGTACCGCCAGCAGTACGCGTACCACAGGTTGAGAAACAATGTAAGTTCTAAGTCAGAAATCCTTTATACCATCTATGTTATTGGGTCATACTATGTGATCTGTTTGATATATGATAAAATATGAATGAGAGTTTAATTCATGAAAACGTTAGTAGATACTTATCTTCAGAGCGATTTTACTATAAAATTTACACAGTTAATAGCTGAAGCTCTGGTCACCATTTTCATAATTTGATTGACAAATGACTCATCTGCAATCAACTGAGCATTGTTTCCCCCCGGGCAGTGACGTTTGTCCAAAGGGGCTGAACGCTCCGGGGGGGAAAGAACGATTAGTTGATTGCAGATGTGTCATCTGTCAATCAAATGGTGAAAATGGTAACCGGAGCTTCAGCTATTAAGCGTGTAAATTTTATAGTGAAATCGCTCTGAAGATAAGTATCTACTAACGTTTTCATGAATGAAACTCTCATTCAGATTTTACCTGCTATCATTTCACTTAAACAAATAACTACCGGTAATTAAAAGGTATCCTATCAATTTACAGTTTATTTTTTTTTCATAAGGGTTCAAAATACAAATATTTCAAACCCCAAAATATATCAAACAGATCACATAGTGGCGACTGAAGCTTAAGCTATTAACCATGTAGATTTTAGAGTAAAATTGCTCTGAAGATAATTATCTACTATCATTCATTTTTTAACTGCAATCGTTTCACTTTAGCTAATAGGTTTAACTTGACATTCACTTTAAAGATAAGCAAATAAATCACATATGGTGCTCTTTTTTGGTCAGGTTATATTTATGTTTTTATTATGTCTTTGACCCTGTGAATTTTGTACAATGTATTTTGTTCTAAAATGTTCTAAACCTATTGTACGTTATCTGTCTTTAGCAAGTTGCATGATACCAGTGAGGTAGCTCAGTTGGTAAATGCCCTGACTACAACAAAAAAAAAAAGCCTGTTTAAAAAAAAGATCCAAGGTTCAAATCCCGGCAGGGCCGACTCAGCCCTTCATCCTTCCGAGGTCGATAAAATGAGTACCATTAAAGTGGGTAATAATAACAACTATTACTATTCAGCTGCCGATTTGGTGAATTCCAAGAGTGAGCGCTGAAAAAGTGCTTTGAGTCCCACTGGGAGAAAGGCGCTATATAAATACTAGTTATTATTTTTATTACTCCCTACTTTGGAAAAGGATAATGATTTACCCTTGTAAAGGAAAGAATAATGTACATCCACATATGCTTATTAGCCTATTAAACCATAAATACGTACATGTACTCTGCAGACAACTGGATCCTTTGCAAACAGTATTACCAGTCTGGTACAAAGGATGGAATATATGGGCTTTCTGTATACAACATTTACTGTAACAATAATTATTTTCACATATTTTAACAGTTTGAAAAATGTTCTACAATATATAAAAGAGTCATAAACATAATTTTAAACAACATTCCAATTTACTTCTATGATCTAATTTGTGTCATTCTTTCGATAGCCTTTGTTGAAGAAATAGCAATGCACATTTGTGAGCCAATCAACCAAGGCATCTATGTGCAGCCACCAATCAGCAGCTACTAAGCCTATCTAGATATGCTTTTCAGCAAAGTATATCAAGAGAATGAAGCAATTTAGATTATAGAAGTAAATTGGAAAGAAAAAAAATGGGTTTCATGTCCCTTTAAGATTCAGGAATGCATTTCTGGTTAACTTCAAAATTAGAATTATTAACGTTAACATAACATTTTTTCAAACAAAAATATTTGTAACTTGTTTGAATATGTAAGGTAGATATAGACAGTTACCTTGCTTGGCTACTGAAACCAGTAATGCAGGAGATGCACAGAAGGCTAGAAGCAGGAATAGGTAAAGATTCTCAGTCTGCTGGAATTAATGAACCAATGCAAAGAGGTAATAAGAACACACAAGGATCAGGACCCAGGAGAATTAGTAATAACCAAACACCAAAGCACAGGCAGCAAGAAAATGAGTAGTCCATAAAGCAGATCCAAAGATCAATAGCTAAATTAGCAGTCCAAGATAAGCAACACCACAGAGGGGTAAGCAGGACCAGGAAACAGGCCAGGGTCAAACCAAGGTAGGCAAGACAAGAACAGGAACTACAGGAAATTCATCAAGAAAATAACCAAACACCAACTATGTTCACAAACTTTTTACAACTTCTTGAATTATTTGTGGCCACAGGGTCATGGCATTGGCACTGCAGATAGCGCTACCTTTAGATCTAGTCACACAGGAAGGGTTTCTATTGTGTCCACAAGGGGATGCATTGCGCTAACCTTAGTGCACTTTTATCCAGCAGATGTTGGAACTTTTATATACTTTTATCTCACTATACGTCTTTCTCTTGCCTATAACGCCGGAGGCGGAGCTTTGCCTTGCTGGTATCAGTTTGTTAATGGGTAGCGGTTAATCTTCTGCTTTCCATCCGCATACATCCAGCATATAGGTTTGCTCTTTAGAGTGATAATCACTGCATTGTCACTCGTTAGTCCTCAACATACGGTGTTGGTTATGCATTTGTGACGTTTTATGTTTTTAAATACATTTTACTTTTACATATCTTCGTGTGAGACACTATCTATCTATACTGTTTACCTACCAGTATAAAGTAGGTGTGCGCATGACCCTGAGCTTGGATTGGCTCCATCGAATGTGAGTAATTACTCGTTAACAAATTCATCAGTCACTTCAAGTGTGTTATAGAACTACGCTATGTTGTGCTTCTTTTTCCATTTCTTCTGAGAACAAAGTGGAAGACATCGATTGCAGAAGATTCTCTGGGAAGTGAATATATCCTTCTAATTAATCTTATGAACTGCTAGTTCACTATTATTAACTATTTTCACATTTATTTTATCCAGCAGATGTGCTATCCCCAGCGCTAACCTCCTTATCCTGATCTGATACCGATTTACACATTGCACACACCAGGGCATTGGCAGCGCTAACCGTCTCCTGCTTTTTAGCATGGGCTGGACTGTGAACAGGTAAGGGATTCAGGATATAATTTTTAGAATATACATTTAAGGTATTGCTACTTAAAGGGACATAATATAGCATCAAGAATAATGATAGGAATGCAGCTTTATTTTGAAAACTTTGTAAATTGCATATATCGTTTTAGGTTTTTTCATTTCATTGTTTTCCCTATCCCCTTTACTAACCAATCACAAAGTAGATTTAAGTTGTTGTATGCACATGTGCATATAAAGAAAGAACAATAACGTTCACACATAAACTACATTGAATGGTCACTGATGTTTTAAAGAAGGCTTTTTCTATCTTGAGAAAGGCTGAAACGCATTGATTGCTGCATTACCGAAGGAAGCTAAGACAGAACAGAGCCTGTTAATAGCTATTTTGACGAACTGCTGCTTTTGGACGGAGCAGAACTACTTACCAATACCTGTTGAGAAGTCTGGATATCATCTGTACCTTGCAAGATAGACAATAGTGAGACGGAACACCAAACAGTAAGTGCTAACACTAATGCATTGGTACCTCGGCTTAGAGTCTTCATTCTTCAAAGGTAAATGTGGAGGTGTTGTGGAGTCTCTAACATTTTTAGCTGATGCACTAATAATTTATTTTATTTGACTTTTTAGAGAGAAGTTTTCAGTCTGGAACACATGAGGTTTGATTTGTGTTACATGACTTCTAGGAATGGCTGCAAATATTTTTTTTAAAGCGTTTTATATCTGCATTGATATATCATTTTAGGTGTATACATAAGTTCCTTTTTGATCTTTTGATCGATAATATATATTGTGTGTCTTAAAGGGACAATGAACCCACATTTTTCTCTTTCATGATTCAGATAGATCATTCAATTTTAAGCAACTTTCTAATTTACTCCTATTCTCAATTTTATTCGTTCTCTTGCTATCTTTATTTGAAAAAGATGGCACTTACGGTTTAGAACCCTGGCCAGCACTTGTTTATTGGTGGGTGAATTTAGCTACCAATCAGCAAGAACAACCCCGGATGTTCACCAAAAATGGGCCAGCATATAAACTTAAATTCTTGCTTTTCAAATAAAGATACCAAGAGAATAAAGATTTTTTTAATAAAAGGAGTGAATTAGAAAGTTGCTTAAAATTGCATGCTCTATCTGAATCACGAAAGAAAAAATTTGGATTCAGTGTCCCTTTAAAGGGACACTCAAGTCAAAATTAAACAATCATGATTTAGATAGAGTATACAATTTTAAACTACTTTCAAATTCATCTCCTTTAACAAAATGTGCAGAGTCTTTTTACATTTACACTTTTTGAGTCACCAGCTCCTACTGAGCATGTGCAAGAATTCACAGGATATACATATATGTATTTGTGATTGGTCGATGTCTGTCACATGATACAGGGGGAGGGGAAATATACATAACTTTTAAAATTTGTCAGAAAAAAATCTACTACTCATTTGAAGTTCAGACATTGGAGCCGATTTAAAAAAGTGTGAGCGGACATGATATGATGTAGCGTATCATGTCCGCCACACATCGATAAATACCGACAACATACGCTGTCGGCATTTATCATTGCACAACCAGTTCTTGTGAACTGCTTGTGCAATGCCGCCCCCTGCAGATTCACAGCCAATCTGCCGCTAGCAGCGGGGTGTCAATCGGCTCAATCGTATACCATCGGGTGGCTTGATGTCCGCAGCCTCAGAGCAGGTGGACCAGTTATGGAGCAGTGGTCTTTAGATCACTGCTTCAAAACTGCTGTTTCCGGCGAGCCTTAAGGCTTGCGCGGAAACAGACGCATCAAGCTCAATTCTGAGCTTGATAATTCGGCCCCTAAGGGCCACACATCGATAAATTCCGACAACATACGCAGTCAGCATTTAACATTGCACAATCGTTTCTGGTGAACAGCTTGTGCAATGCCGCCCCCTGCAGATTCACAGCCAATCTGCCGCTAGCAGCGGGGTGTCAATCGGCTCGATCATATACCATCGGGTGGCTTGATGTCCGCAGCCTCAGATCAGGTGGACCAGTTATGGAGCAGTGGTCTTTAGATCACTGCTTCAAAACTGCTGTTTCCGGCGAGCCTTAAGGTTTGCGCGGAAACAGACGCATCAAGCTCAATTCTGAGCTTGATAATTCGGCCCCTAAGGGCCACACATCGATAAATTCCGACAACATACGCAGTCAGCATTTAACATTGCACAATCGTTTCTGGTGAACAGCTTGTGCAATGCCGCCCCCTGCAGATTTGCTGCCAATCAGCTGCTAGCATGGGGTGTCAATCAACCCAAATGTATACAATTGGGAGGATTGATGTCCACAGCCTCAGAGGCAGCAGACGAGTTAAGGAGCAGCGTTCTTAAGACCGCAGATTTTTAACTCATGTTTCAGGTGAACCTGAAGGCTCGCGCGGAAACAGTTACATTAGGGGAAATACGGCCTTGTTAAATTGGCCCTTAAGTGCGATTGCATTGTCTTGTTATCATGAATTTGTTGATTAAGCAAATGTACTGTATTTAGCTTTTAGTTTAGTGCTTTGCTTATTATTTTGTCAATGAATGTTTTTCCTATCATTATTGTTGATGCAACACTGATAATCAGAGCAAATGACTAGAGATACAAGGTGAAGGGTTAATCTACAGAAACAGTATTAACCCGTGCCTCCCTGGGAGAAAGTAGAACAAGCACAATTTTCAGTTCAGAGCTCTGGTTAACTGTTTTGGAAAATTAAAAAGTTGCACAAAATACATAAAAAATGAATTAAAAATTATAGTTACACTCATAATAAGACTAAAATAAGACTAAAATCTAATAAAAATGATTTAAAAAAAATATTACACACTAAAAGTTTTAAAGGCTCAAAAGATATGAGTTCTCAGGTGTTATAAAAAAAGGCAGACAAATGGCTTTAACATTGAGATACATATATATATATATACCTACCTACAGATGGATATGTATGTATGTATTGACAGACCAGACCAGATACAATAGCATATTTATGAAATATTCATATTTAATAAGGTTTTTAACTATGTATTTACTGTAAATATTTCACATTCCAATGTTCTGTACATAGCAGAATATGTTATAGGTATTTATAAATAGATATTCCTATATATAGATTGATAGATAGATAGATAGATAGATAGATAGATAGATAGATAGATAGATATGGTACCAAAAATCCATCAGATATATGTAGAAATTTGTATTTATGAATAAATAGAACATATTTTTTTAGGTGAAGAACATTGGAATGTGAAATACTCATATTTTCATGTTGAGTTAGCGCACATGAGACTATGCGATTCAATCTTTTTTTTCCTCCATTGACTTTTAGGGGATACACGAATGTGCACGTGATATTCTAACTTCAGATTTCTGCGCTAGTTGGGTTACCACTAGAGCGAAAACAGTTTACTTTCAACTCATAATATGAGCGCAACCCAATGAGCGCAAAAATCTAACTTCAAGCACAATTAACTCTCAAGACGGAGCATTCATTTGTGCCTCACTCATAATCTGGCGCTATGTTTGCGTGACAGTTACCGCCCCTTAAAAGGGCATCCAAAGGGATTGGCTTTATCTCTCTCACATATCACACAAATAGTAGTTACTTAAAAAAGCAGGGTTACTTAAAAAAGCCTCTAAAAAATTACCAATTATAATATCAAACACTTTATTACAGACCAGAGTACCGGGAGCAGAAAGCCGCCAACGTACGTTTTGCTGGAGCTTTATCAAGTTATTTTTTAGAATGGAAGGGTGGGGGGTAGAATAGACTGGTTATTGGTGACTCAGGCTTTAACTACCTATGGATTTTGTATATGGTATTTAAGAAAGCTTTCCTTTTTTCTTTTTATCTTTACTAATCTTTGATATGGCATCTAATACCTCTCCCCTCATCTATTTCTTTTGTTGGGGTACTGTACGATTTGTATTTCTATTGCACCAGTTCTTTATATTATTTATTACACCCACTCTTGATCCTACCATGTATTTTTTTACAACTGAGCAGTTGATTTAATCATTGGTTGCCAGTAACATAAGAATCAATAATTCTACCTTTTTGGTAGCTACTAACACATGTAAACAGTAGAGATTTGATTCACTTGACTGACCCTCACATATTTTTCTGCTCCATATTTACAATGCATTAAAGCATAAGAGGTCTTTTACATTTAACACTCAGGGACTTAAAAAAAAAACAAAAAAAAAAACTGGACATTTATAAGTGTCCAGTATTTTTGTGAAGATTTTACTGGACAGCCTGCTAAAATACTGGACTGTCCAGTTGAATTCTGGACACCTGGCAGCCCTAGTCAGACATGACATGGACAGGGTTTAGCAGAGTTGGGAGTTCTAAGTGTATTGAAGTCCCTGAAGACAAAAAAATAATTTTTGCCTGGCCAAGGAGTCTGTAGAAGTTACAATGGGTAAACCTCCCATCCCAAGACAATCCCACCAGGCCTGGGACAAGTTGTGTTGTTTTATCATATTCAACAACTTTAACAACTTAAGAAATCCATTTAGACCTGTTTTGGGTGTTCAAACAGATTTATGTTTAATTGTTTAAGTGTTTTCACATGATATTAAACACATTTGTTTCTAGTTTGATAAACATTTAGAAATATAGTTCAGACCAAACTTTTAGGCTATGAAGCTTATATGTAACTGATCATCAGATTGTTTTTTTTTATTATTTGTAATTAATGTTTATACATTAAAAACAAAAACAAAAATTAAGTTTAAGTGAAATTATCATAAATTATTTACTCACAATCTATTAAAGGATATGGGGCCAGATTAAGAGTGGATTGCTATTGTTAGCGAGTGAAGCGTAAATGTGATTACAAGATCTCGGTTTTCTTTATGCTCTAATCCTTATTACAAGTGGTGCGCTGTTTAAAGGGATGGTAAATCGTAGTGTTCATGAATCGCTAGGATATACCATAGGAACAAATAAAGGGGACTTTCATTCATAAAGTATAAAATAATTCATGCAGAAAGTTCCTTTATTTGTTTGAAGCTTTCGCCACGCTGAGGGCCTCAGGCATCCCACGGCAGAACACTATTTTGCTGAGAGGTGATGTTTCCACCTCTTAGCCAACAGCCGTGCTAGCTATCCAGTTTGGTGCCAGTTGGAGCACACAGCTATTTGCTAAGAGGTGCAAACGTCAAACTTCAAGCAAATAAAGGAACTTTCAGCATGAAGTATTTTATACTTCATGAATGAAAGTCCCCTTTATTTGTTCCAATGGTAAATCCTAGCATTTCACCATCCCTTTAAATCACTGCAAACTCGCAGTAATTTATGCTCCCCATATTTTCTATGGGTGGCGTTGAGGGGCAATGACCACTCATATTACAAGTTAAAAGTAAATGCAATAACTCAAATACAATTGCATTTAATGCTTAACAACCTGAAAGGTCCTGTAAAGAGTTTGGCCGAAGGAAACAGTTTCACTAAACTATTCTATTTACCCCTAAACTGCCACACCACCACATTTCAAAGTAACCCACTACACGATTAACCCCTAAATCACCACAAACCCCACCACAAAGTAACCCACTACAATATTAACCTCTAAATTGCCACTACCCCCGCTGCAAAGTAACCCACTACACTATTTAACCCCTAATCTGCCACAACCCTCACTGCAAAGTAACCAACAACACTATTATCCACTAAACCAATACAACCCCCACAGTAAAGTAACCCACTAACATCTAAACCCCCAAACTAGCTAACCCCCATAAAATAACACTGCATAAAATACTGCATAAGGATTCAAATTGGGTAAGTGGTCTTATTATGTTTTAACTATTTGGGTGGCTAGTTATATATGAGTGGCACTGGTAGAGTTTAAATCAGTCTTGTAGAAAGGTGAGCCCTTTTTCTTTTAGCTCATCAACAGTGAACCATCTTTGTTCATTTCCTAGCTGGTACACCATTAGAGATCTATGATTTTTTTAGTTAAGTATCCTATTTGACCCAGCCCAGGAGTGAAGTCGTCATTATCGGTGAGGGGGGTTAATGTAGAGACCCTCTACTGGAGAGGAGGGGGTAAGTCTTTAGGAGTTTTTCCCAAATACTTAAAGTTTCATGTATTATTGAGTTGCAATTTGGGGAGACTAATTTGTTGGTCTTAGGCCCCCAGCACAAGGCTCCTAGATGTGTATAACCCGTGATATCATGTTCTAGGCGGACCCAAGCTTTTTGATCATATTTTGAAAACCAATCTGTAATTCTCTGCAGAAAAATAGACTGTCTTTATCTGGTTAGGTTAGGGACTCCCAGCCCCTCCTGTAAAAGATGAACACATAATGTGTTTATTTATTCTTGCAGGTTTTTTATTCCATATATAGTCGAAAATTTGCTTCGGCAGTGTATTAAGAAAGGGTAGAGGAAGGGGGATTGGCAGAGTTTGTAGGAGATATAAAAATGTTGGCATCATATTCATTTTGAAAGTGTTTATTCTCCCAAGCCACGATATGTTACGGCAGCGCCAAGAGGACATTTCGGTTATCAAGACTTTTTGTAATGGTTTAAAGTTAGTTTAAAAAATATTATTTACGGATGGAATCAGGAAGACACCCAAATACTTCATTTTTTTTCTGTCTGCCATCTAAATGGTCAAATTTGTTTTATTGATTGCACATCCCCCGGAGGCAAAGAGATGTTGAGGATCTCTGATTTGGATTCCTTGATTAGAAAGTTGGAAACTGAACTAAATCCGTAAAATTATGCAAAAGTATAGGGATGGAAGTGGAGGGATTTGTTAGGAAAAATAAGATGTCGTCTGCGTAGAGCAGTATCTTATGTGTGGTATCCTTTATCTGCATTCCCTCAATGTTCTGCTGGGCTCGTATCTGGATAGCAAATGACTCCACCATGGTGCCATTTGAGATAGAAAACGGCTGGGAAAGGGTCCCATTTATTTTAACTTTGGCGCAGGGGTTAATAACGTATAATACCATTTTATATACATACACAATCTTTTTTATTTACGGACAAAGTTCTATCCAATTCAATCACTATAATATTTATCGTCACAAGCGCTACTTACATTTTTTACCTCACATTATTCTATTCAAAGAAAAGAAAAGACACGCATCACGTACACTTTCCGATCTATCTAAAATCACAGAAACAGTAGTACTATTAATCTTTATATATTCTTTTTTATACTTAGATAAAATCATATAACAGTCCACAATAGGACATTTATCCTCAAATTCGTTGTTTGAAACCCACAGACACAATTGTCCTTTTACTTTTGTTGAATTGATAAGATTCACTTGATAATAATCAGAGTCACTTAGATAAGTCACACAAATGATGGTAGTATAAATCCTAGCTTAATCTACAAGTGCCAGTGGAAATCTAAACTCAAACATTCGTTCTTTACTTAAACTACTGAGGAGGAGTAGTTTTCCCATCCACCAGGCATTAGGATTTTTTAGTAAGCGCCAACCCTCTTTTCACTATATTAATAACGTATAATGCAAATATTTTGGAGATGACAGAGTCGCCTAGACCAAATTTTGCCAGCACTAATTTGAAAAAGTGCCAACAGACATGGTCAAAGGCCTTTTTCGCATCCGTTGACACTATAGAAAGAGGGAGTTGTTTGGACGATGCGTGTTCAATGATGTGGAGGTCCCAGATCGTATTGTCTCTAGCTTCTCTGGTGGGGATAAATCCCACTTGGTCATTTAAAATAATATCTGGAAGAATTTGGTTCAATCGGTCAGCCAGAAGTTTTGCATACATTTTTACATCTGTATTCAATAAAGATATAGGCCTATAGTTTTCTACCCTATCAGGACTTTTTCCGGGTTTTAGGATATGTGTGCTTCAAGTGCTTGTTTGTGGAATGGGTTATTTTCTGAGATAGAATTCAATATGGGTAAAATATGTGGGATTAGGTGTTCTTTTAGTTTTTTATAGTATTAATTGGTGAACCCATCTGGTGCCGGGGCCTTGCTGGATGGATGGTCTTTGATGACTCTTTCTAATTCATCCTTGGTAAAAGGTTTATCAAGGGAATCAGATTGATCTTTAGAAATTTGGGGAAATTTGATGTTATCTAAATATGTTTTAATTCTCTGAGATTTAGTCTGAGACAGATTATGGTCTGATGCCCCATCTGGGGGTGTCAAATTATATAAGGATTCATAGTAGGACCTAAAGGACTCGGCTATCTGTTCAGTTGTGGAATATTTTCTTTGATTTGTGTCCCTTATCTCCAATATGAATGTTTTATATGTTTTGCGTTTCAGTTTACGTGCAAATATACGGCTACATTTATTGATAGCTGATAATTTCAAGGCCTTGTCTGCCTTGACTGATTTTTTTTGCCGCCATATTAGGGAGTCTGGGGGTTCTCGGTCAAGCCTTGTAAGCAATATGGTAGTGTTATGTCTATATCAGGCTTGTACATTGATCTTTGGAACAAAGGTCTCTATGGCATATAAACACAAGTATTACTGGGTATTTATTTGAAGAGAGATGGAGCCCATTTAGTAATGCTGCTTGTACATCTTCTGCAGTGCAGTTTGCGTTAATGTGTTTGCTATGTCAGCAATAGAAATAATAAAGTTGCAGTAGAAGATCCGATCCTGGGCAGCATTATAAAAAGGATCATTAGGTGCTGTAATGGTATGTGTGTTCCCAGCTCATATAACTGTAATTGTATACCTTATGTATGTTTAGCAAGGTGTGGGAATGTCATACTGCTGCATAGTTATCGTGTACTTGCACAGAGTTTGCCATGTGGAATCCAGCATGGTGGTTGCTGAGCTATGATGTTACTGCCCAAGACTGTCCTTTAAGCTTCTACGGAGTAATCTTTTATTGTTGTGCACAATACCAATGTGCTGATATGTCCCAGGTAAGCACTCAATCCGTGCAGGGGTATGTGGGAACGGCTGTCGCGTTCTTGTTGGGTAGGCCCAGCGTGCTATGCTTTGCAAGGAGCAATGTAGTCTGGCTGCTGCTCGCTTCAGTAGGTGCCTCATGAGTGAGCGCATGTTGCGCTCTGATTTAAAATCTTGTCCCCAGTCCTGAGAAGCGTTAAGGTGGGTGATCTAGTTTGCCCTAACCTGGAGTTTTTGCGCTACGCGGCCATCTTCTTTCCCAGCCAAGCTCTGCCTCCTTATTTTGATAATTGTTATGGTCAAGTGATTCACTGATCTATTTAGTGCAGAATTATTAGGTATGGAAATATTTTTGACTAAATGCATTTTTATGGATATTTGGATTTCTTTACATGCAAGCATCACTTGGTATACTTATCCAAGTACACGGAGGAATATCAGCTGAAACAGGACAAACATACTTTTCCTGTATAAGAGGAAGAAACTTATGTTAAAACATTCATTTTGGCACATTTTGGAGTTCTGTGTCCCTAATGACTTATGTGAAGGAGACAAAAACTTATTTAAACTTACTTTAAAAGTATTGTGCAATGAGTTTTTACAATTCATACTGCTCCAGACCTTTCAAATGATCTGTCCTCCCCAAGAGAATAGAAAAGTGATTTCCTTGAATATAGATATTGAAACATGCAATTACTATCATTTTTTCAGAAAATATGTTAAGGTATGACTAGGAACAATTACATCAAAATGTGTAAAGTATAATTATTAAAATGATGGTATGACATCACAACTTGCAATAAAAAGAGTTACATTTTACATTTCTTTATTTTGTACACTAAGAACAGTCAGAAAGTAAGTTATATACATGTCCCTAAACAACAGAGTTTTATTCTTGACCTTAAAGGGACATGAAACCCCCAAAAATTATTTCATGATTCAGATAGAGAATGCAGTTTCAATTAATGTATTTCTTTTATCAAATTTGCTTTGTTCTCGTGTTATTTTCTGTTGAAGAGATATCTATATAGGTAGTGTGCACGTGTCTGGAACACTACATAACAGGAAATAGTGCTGCCATCTACTGCTCTTGCTAATGTATAACATTGCTGTAAAACTGCTGTCATAGTGCTGCAGACACGTGCACACTCCTGAGCTTACTTTCCTGATTTTCAACAAAGGATAACAAGATAATGAACAAAATGGATAAAAGAAGTACATTGGAAAATTGTTTAAAATGTTATGTTCTATCTGAATCATGAAAGAAAGATAATGGGTTTTATGTCTATTTTAAATCTATTGAGCATAGAGATATGAACAAGAAACACACAAAAAATCAGGCATGTGTAAATTTATATACAAGTCAGCATTTTTTTCTGGTTTAAAGGGCAATCAAATACCAGCCCTTAAGAGTTAAGTATTAGAGGCCTTTGGTGAATTTAATTACATTAAGTATTTATGGCTTCCCTTTAAAATTCCTCTGCCATCAACAATTCAGTCTGCAACACAAACCTAATATAACTTTATTGTCTTGACTACTGAAGTGTGCCACCTGCCAAATGAACTGGATAGGAAAGCCATGCGTGTGACAGTAAAATGTCACCAGCTTATATCCATTGTGAAAACAAAATACACCTAGATAAATGACATACCTTAAGAAAACTGCAATGACAAAACAAACACATATACAGGTGTCAGTTAAAGGAACACTGTACTTCAACTAAGTCTCTGAGCCATATGAAAGAGCAACATATAATGCAAATTAAATTGAAATTGCAGCAGTTGTGTACTTCTTACAAATTCTCATTGGTTGGTAGTCACTTCCTGCTAATGCTCATTGGTTGAAAGGTACTTCCTGCTAATGCTCATTGGTTGACAGGTACTTCCTGCTAATGCTTAATGATTGACATACAATTCCTGCTAATGATAATTGATTGACATGGTAATGTCATGGTAATGATTGGCAGGTAATTCCTGCTAATGCTTATTGATTAACAGGTACGTCCTGCTAATGCTCATTGGTTGACAGGTACTTCCTGCTAACACATATTGGTTGACAGGAACATCCTGCTAATGCTCATTGTTTGACAGGTACTTCCTGCTAATTCTTATTGATAGACATATAGTTCCTGATAATGCTCATTAGTTGACATGTACTTCCTGCTAATGCTCAATGATTGACAGGTAATTCCTGCTAAGGCTTATTGACAGGTACTTCCTGCTAATGCTCATTGATTGACAGGTAATTCCTGCTAAGGCTTATTGATTGACATATACTTCCTGCTAATGCTCATTAGTTGACATGTACTTCCTGCTAATGCTCAATGATTGACAGGTAATTCCTGCTAAGGCTTATTGGTTGACAGGTACTTCCTGCTAATGCTCATTGGTTGACAGGTACTTCCTGCTAATGCTTATTGGTTGACAGGTACTTCCTGCTAATGCTTATTGATTGACATATACTTCCTGCTAATGCTCATTGGTTGACAGTTACTTCCTGCTAATGCTCAATGATTGACAGGTAATTCCTGCTAATGCTTATTAATTGACAGCTACTTCCTGCTAATCCTTATTGGTTGACAGGTACAGGTACTTCTTACTCATCTAGTTAGCATTATGAAATACCTATAGGTTAATGATCAATAGTAAGAAATGCACAGCTGATACTGTTAATGTACACTTAACAAGCGTTTACTTCATATTTATTCAGCAAATACATATGTCCATGTGTCAACAGTATATATATGAGATATTTATAATATTAGACTTACTAGACAGTCAATTGCAAGTTGCTCATTGTAGTACGAGGGTTGTAACTATTGGGTCTAACACAATTTGATAAAACATTAAATAATCAACTACATAAATCCCCATAGACTTTAATCATTTTTTTTTTGAAAATCATTAGCAACATTTTTCTAAAGGATTGTGATGGACCCCCTATGTGATGTAATGTGCAACTTGATTGCAATCTAGTCTAATGTATTTGTCCTTCCACATTTGTAATTTTTTCTTATGTATGTTTACAATGTATAATTTTCCTACAAGATTTAGGAATACACACATGTACACATACACATACACGTATACATATACACACACATGTATACATGCACACACACACACATGTACACATACACACACATGTACACATACACACACATGTATACATGCACACACACACATGTACACATACACACACATGTACACATGCACACACACATGTATACATGCACACACACATGTATACATACACACATGTATACATGCACACACACACATGTACACATACACACACATGTACACATACACACACATGTATTCATGCACATACACACACATGTATGCATGCACACACACACACACATGTACACATACACACACATGTACACATACACACATGTATATATACACACATGTATACATACACACTGTATACATGCACACACATGTATACATGCACACACACATGTATACATACACACACATGTATACATACACATGCACACATACACACATGTATACATGCACACACACATGTATACATACACACACATGTATACATACACATGTACACATACACACACATGTATACATGCACATACAAACACATTCATACAGATGCACAAACAAACACAAGCAAACATGCGCACACACACAAATACTCACAAAAACACACACAAACACACATATACACACTCATACAAAGACACGCACACAAACAGCTTGAAAACATACTCATTCATACACATGCACAAACATGCATACGCACGCACACATACTCACAATAACACACACACACACATATACACAAGTATACACACATTCATATACACGCGCACACAATCATGGGCATACACACATACATGCACAAACACACGCACGTACACACATATACTATATTGCATTATATCTATATAGTACCAAAATTAAAATGTATTAACTGAAGATAATAATTGAAACTTAGAAATGAATACACATTGCTTTATTTATGCACTGCTTTATTAATTTTTCTGTTTCAGAAATTTGAGAAAGCTGCAGCAAGATTAATATTAGACCATTTTGAAGCTGCACTAAATTATTTGGATTTTTAAGTCTAGGAAGATAAGCTTTTTCTGATTTGCTTCCCATTTGCAGTGTTTGATGGAACTGGCAATCAGATTTCAGATCAGCCAATTTCTCAGCTCTTTTCAAAAACTGTGCGTGCTTGAAAAACTACATTTAACATAGAACTCTTCCTAAAACTTAAAGTGCACATGCAGCTATAATTAAATATTTTATTCCAAATTATGCAGCCAATTAAGACTAATGACTCTTTCTCAAGCCCTTCAGGTTTACAGTCATGTGCTAGGGATAAAATAGGAACTTTTATGCAAGCTTAAATTAGTGCCTTAATATTTTAGGCTATTGAAGAAATATTTAATTGAATGTATTATAAATTAAATGAAATGCTTACCACATTAATTCTCAATTATTGGTCCCTTGAAAATGCAAAGCACAGTTCTAACTGCTACGGTCTAAGAAAAATATTATATATTTATTAAAACAAAGCTTATAAATCCAGTGATCCTATTATTTTTTAATATGAAAGGGACAACAATCACAGTTTACATTTCTCAAGATGTTTAAATGTGAAAAATAACAAAAATGCAGGTCTCAGAGTTCAGTTAAAAGTTGTTAATCAAAGGAATGCAATAAGACCTGTTCTCAAATCAAACCAAATATCACACTGGAAAAACTCACTGCTAAATCTCAATTTGAGAATTACAGAATTATTTTGTACCCAAACCAAGACACAGTAGTGAGTTTCACATTCGTCTCCATCAACTTTATCTTCTATTAAAAATGTTGATTAGTTCCCATGGTATCTTTTGTTAAAGAGTAATTCTAGGTGAGCTCAGAAGCGGGCACTCTTTAGCCATTTGGCAGCAGTTTTTGCAACAATGTTTATATAAATGTTATACATAGTTGCATACACTGCAGTCATAGAATGCTAAATAGACATGGAAAATAAAAATGACAAGAGGTGCCTAAAAGGGTAGTAATGTCTACCATGGGCCAAGCAAACAAGAAAGCAACAAATGAACTCACGTGAAATTGAGCACCACCCATAGTGTTCATGGGACGTGCTGCAAGATTAGAGATTTTAAGCTAAAGTCAGCGTGGCAATGCTGGAACAAAGCGGTCAAGGGGAAGGATCACCCTCCTACATCCACATGAACATCTCTACTTGGTGTGTGAAGTCACTAAGTCTTCCAGGATCCGTATACTAATAATACGGCTAGTGGAGGAAAGCTCGCAATAGAGTTAGCAATCAATCAATATGTGTACCACAAACAGCCAGCATATAGTACAGTCGGGTAGTATAAAAAGTTAAAATGTATTTAAAAACATCAGCGACATGTTTCCCAGTGCAATATCGCTGTTTTCATTACAGTCTTTTTTTAATTGAAGTAAATTAGAAAGTTGTTTAAAACTGCATGTTCTATATGAATCATGATTATTTATTTTTGACTTCACGGTACCTCACAAAAACCCTTTCAAATACTACTAAACAAACTGAACTGTCTTATATAAACCAGTTCACTTTAACATATGTACAAAAGAAAACTTGAAAACAGCCTCATCAGGTTTGGAACAGCTGACACGACCGTGAGACAAGACACTTCGTAGGGGCAATAGAGACTTTATGAATTCCACATACCTGATGAAAGTTTATGTGAAACCCCTCAACCTCACCGCTACAATGCCCAACACCGCTCACTGCCAGAACCTTGTTCACCTCTGTGAGAGTTTATGTGAAACCCCTCGACCTCACCGCTACAATGCCCAACACCGCTCACTGCCAGAACCTTGTTCACGTCTGTGAGAGTTTATGTGAAACCCCTCGACCTCACCGCTACAATGCCCAACACCGCTCACTGCCAGAACCTTGTTCACCTCTGTGAGAGTTTATGTGAAACCCCTCGACCTCACCACTACAATGCCCAACACCGCTCACTGCCAGAACCTTGTTCACTTCTGTGAGAGTTTATGTGAAACCCCTCGACCTCACCGCTACAATGCCCAACACCGCTCACTGCCAGAACCTTGTTCACGTCTGTGAGAGTTTATGTGAAACCCCTCGACCTCACAGCTACAATTTCCAACACCGCTCACTGCCAGAACCTTGTTCACTTCTGTGGGAGTTTCTGAGATGCTTCTGGTTCTACCCTAATAAAACAGACGTGTAAAAATATGTTGTAATTAGCAAAATTTTACTCATTTTGCAAGAGTGTTGCAGTTGTAACTATTGCTCTTCTCTATTGCTAGCGGGTCTCATGGACAGCAGTAGCATTGTCAGAATGTTATTGTAAGGGGAATACTTGTTGGAGGCCCACCGCTGTTTTGTGGTTGGGGCTGTAATGGGAGGGACGGGACTGAGTGTGCTTTGGGAGGGTCTACAGGGCATATTTATCAAGCTCCATATAGAGCTTGAGGCCTCTTATTTCAAACAGACTTTATCAAGAAGTTATGAACTTGTCCGCCTGCTCTGAGGCGGCGGACAGAAATCAACCTGATCGAATACGATCGGGTTGATTGACACCCCCTGCTAGTGGCCGATTGGCTGCAAATCTGCAGGGGTGGCATTGCACCAGCAGTTCACAAGAACTGCTGGTGCAATGATAAATGCCAACAGCGTATGCTCTCGGCATTTATCGATGGGCAGGGATGTGCAGCGGACATGATACGGTACTTCATATCATGTCCGCTCTCACATTGTTAAATATGCCCCAAGGTGTCTAATAGGGCATAGGCATGCCAGGCTGAAGTTGGGGTAACCATCTGCAGAGTGATGGGGATAAAGGAAGAGTGTATCACAGTGGTGAAGCACATGTGTCAGCCATTATGCTGAGGGGCTAGTGCTGACCCAAGACCCCTTCTGACGATGCTACTGGTTGGCTGTGTGAGATATTATGCGTTGAGGCACTTAACACAACTACATATGTTAATGGCATGAACACACATTGAGGCTATGAAAGATTACTGAAAGTCTATAAATTTAGCCCTTTGTCTTAAAACAATCAGATTAAATTACTCAATGGTGCTAGAATGTGCTGGACAATAAAGACATTACTAATATATTTTTACTGGATCAAGAAGACAGAAGATATTTTTTTCATTTTGTAGGGGTTGAATCATTGCTATGCAATTTTTTCTCTGTTATTACCATAATTCAAATCTTCAATTCTGGGCCACCAGATCCCCCTATGTGTTTTGCTGTAGAGGATGATACCACTAATTGGTTTGTCAGGAGAATTCTTTCTTATAAAACATTTGCATTTCTTAGCTTTTATCTGTTGGACACTGTTTCCCTCTGAGATTAACTTAAGTTTTGCCAAATAAGAAGTGTCCATTGGTGAAACCTTAGGGTAATCACCATCTACACTAAACTAAGGTTTGATATTTTACAAACGATGATTTATTAATTTATTTGCTTACATCAATTTATTATTCAAAGGGACAATGTGCTGTAAAATTGGTTTCCCAATAATGTATTTCCAAACAGTTAGAGGAATATTTATCAAGCCGTCAATCGCAAATATGCTGGAATTCCGCAGCGTAATTGTGGTGAGTCTGATTCGACCCATTTATCAAAGCCTACAGACCGGCAAAAGTTGAAATTTGTGACGTAACATACGATACGCCGGTCTCAATCCAACGCAAATCGATGCTTACGTCATTACAGATGTTCCGAATACAAATTTGGCACTATCTGACAACTTTTGCCATTTATGAAATTTCTAACAGGTACGCTCGCCACTATTCTGGCCCAGCGTACCTGGTTTTCAATCTGCCACCCTGGAGGCCGCGGATGCCATAGGAATCAATGGGAGTCTGAAAGCAGCGAAAGCTTATGTTCGCTGCTGCCCAATATCGCATTGATTTCTATGCTAGAAAACCAGTAACGTTTACAACTAACACCCTAACATGTACCCCAAATCTAAAAACCCCTAATCTTCAGCCCCGACATCGCCACAACCTAAATAAATGTTATTAACCCCTATCCCACCGCTCCCGGACCCCGCCGCAGCTAAATAAATGTTATTAACCCCTATCCCTCCGCTCTCGGAGCCTACCTCAATGCTAATAAAGTTATTAACCCCTATCCTGCCGCTCCCGGACCCCGCTGCAACTAAATAAATGTTATTAACCCCTATCCCTCTGCTCCCGGAGCCCACCACAACTCTAATAAAGTTATTAACCCCTATCCCACCACTCCCGGACCCTGCCCTACTAAATAAATGTATTAACCCCTAAACCCCTGATTGAGCTTGCATTCAATTGGCTATTCCTTTGCTCTATTGGCTAACTTACGGCTAGATTACGAGTTTTGCGTTATGAGTGAAAAAGCAGCGTTATGGGTTATAACACTGCTTTTTCACTACCGCTGCTATTACGAGTCTTGTCAAAAAAGCTGTACCGCACACATTTTTGGCAGTAACGCAAATTAACTTACGCAATTTGTGTTAAGTCTTTTTTTAATGGGACTTCCATAGCGCCGATATTACAAGCTTTTTCTGGGAGGCCAAAAAGTGAGCAGTACAGCCTATTCCACAAGATTCGTAATGCAATCTAATGTCAGTAGTTATGAGTTTTACGCTACAAAGCTGTAGCATAAAACTCATAACTAAAGTGTTAAAAAGTACACTAACACCCATAAACTACCTATTAACCCCTAAACCGAGGCCCTCCCACATTGCGAACACTAAAATAAAATAATTAACCCCTAATCTGCCGCTCCGGACATCGCCGCCACTATAAGAAACATATTAACCCCTAAACCGCCGCACTCCCGCATCGCAAACACTAGTTAAATATTATTAACCCCTAATCTGCTGTCCCTAACATCGCCGCCACCTACCTACATTTATTAACCCCTAATCTGCCACCCCCAACATCGCTGTCACTATACTAAATTTATTAACCCCTAAACCTAAGTCTAACCCTAACCCTAACACCCCCTAACTTAAATATAATTAAAATAAATCTAAATAAAACCTACTATTAATAACTAAATAAATTCATATTTAAAACTAAATACTTACCTGTAAAATAAACCCTAAGCTAGCTACAATATAACTAATAGTTACATTGTAGCTAGCTTAGGGTTTATTTTTATTTTACAGGCACGTTTGTATTTATTTTAACTAGGTAGAATAGTTAGTAAATAGTTATTAACTATTTACTAACTACCTAGTTAAAATAAATACAAATTTAGCTGTAAAATAAAACCTAACCTGTCTTACACTAACACCTAACTTTACACTACAATTAAATCAATTACATAAATGAAATACTATTACCTACATTACAAAAAAAACAAAACACCTACGGCTAGATTTAGAGTTTTGTCGGTAAAGACCCGCGTAGCTAACACCGGCTTTTTTCTGGCCGCACCATAAAAATAACTCTGGTATTGAGAGTCCACATAAAGGCTGCGTTAGGCTCCAAAAAAGGAGCGTAGAGCATTTGTAACGCAGCTTCAACTCTCGATACCAGAGTTGCTTATGCAAGCGGCCAGCCTCAAAAACGTGCTCGTGCACGATTCCCCCATAGGAAACAATGGGGCTGTTTGAGCTGAAAAAAAACCTAACACCTGCAAAAAAGCCGCGTTCAGCTCCTAACGCAGCCCCATTGTTTGCTATGCTTAAACACTTCCTATGTCTGCACCTAACAACCTAACATGTACCCCGAGTCTAAACACCCCTAACCTTACACTTATTAACCCCTATTCTGCCGCCCCCGCTATCGCTGACCCCTGCATATTATTATTAACCCCTAATCTACCGCTCCGGACACCGTCGCTACTTACATTATCCCTATGTACCCCTAATCTGCTGCTCTAACATCGCCGACCCCTATATTATATTTATTAACCCCTAATCTGCCCCCCACAATGTCGCCTCCACCTGTCTACACTTATTAACCCCTAATCTGCCGAGCGGACCTGAGCGCTACTATAATAAAGTTATTAACCCCTAATCCTCCTCACTAACCCTATAATAAATAGTATTAACCCCTAATCTGCCCTCCCTAACATCGCCGACACCAAACTTCAATTATTAACCCCTAATCTGCCGACCGGAGCTCACCGCTATTCTAATAAATGTATTAACCCCTAAAGCTAAGTCTAGCCCTAACACTAACACCCCCCTAAATTAAATATAATTTACATCTAACGAAATTAATTAACTATTATTAAATAAATTATTCCTATTTAAAGCTAAATACTTACCTGTAAAATAAATCCTAATATAGCTACAATATAAATTATAATTACATTGTAGCTATTTTAGGATTAATATTTATTTTACAGGCAACTTTGTAATTATTTTAACCATGTACAATAGCTATTAAATAGTTAAGAACTATTTAATAGTTACCTAGTTAAAATAATTACAAAATTACCTGTCAAATAAATCCTAACCTAAGTTACAATTAAACCTAACACTATACTATCATTAAATTAATTAAATAAAATACCTACAATTACCTAAAATTAAACCTAACACTACACTATCAATACATTAATTAAATACAATATCTACAAATAACTACAATGAAATAAACTAACTAAAGTACAAAAAATAAAAAAGAACTAAGTTACAAAAAATAAAAAAATATCTACAAACATAAGAAAAATATTACAACAATTTTAAACTAATTACACCTACTCTAAGCCCCCTAATAAAACAACAAAGCCCCCCAAAATAAAAAATGCCCTACCCTATTCTAAATTACTAAAGCTAAAAGCTCTTTTACCTTACCAGCCCTGAACAGGGCCCTTTGCGGGGCATGCCCCAAGAAGTTCAGCTCTTTTGCCTGTAAAAAAAACATACAATACCCCCCCCCAACATTACAACCCACCACCCACATACCCCTAATCTAACCCAAACCCCCCTTAAATAAACCTAACACTAAGCCCCTGAAGATCTTCCTACCTTATCTTCACCATACCAGGTTCACTGATCGGTCCTGAAGAGCTCCTCCGATGTCCTGTAGAAGTCTTCATCCAAGCGGGGCAGAAGAGGTCTTCCATCCGATTGAAGTCTTCATCCAGGCGGCATCTTCTATCGACATCCATCTGGAATGGAGCGGCAGCATCCTGAAGACCTCCGACGCGGAACATCCATCCTGGCCGACGACTGAACGATGAATGACGGTTCCTTTAAATGACGTCATCCAAGATGGCGTCCATCGAATTCTGATTGGCTGATAGGATTCTATCAGCCAATCGGAATTAAGGTAGGAATATTCTGATTGGCTGATGGAATCAGCCAATCAGAATCAAGTTCAATCCGATTGGCTGATCCAATCAGCCAATCAGATTGAGCTCACATTCTATTGGCTGTTCCGATCAGCCAATAGAATGCGAGCTAAATCTGATTGGCTAATTCCATCAGCCAATCAGAATATTCCTACCTTAATTCCGATTGGCTGATAGAATCCTATCAGCCAATCGGAATTCGAGGGACGCCATCTTGGATGACGTCATTTAAAGGAACCGTCATTCGTCGTTCAGTCATCGGCCAGGATGGATGTTCCACGTCGGAGGTCTTCAGGATGCTGCCGCTCCGTTCCAGATGGATGTCGATAGAAGATGCCGCCTGGATGAAGACTTCAATCAGATGGAAGACCTCTTCTGCCCCGCTTGGATGAAGACTTCTACCGGATCATGGACATCTTCAGCCCCCCGCTTGGGCTTGGATCAGGACATCGGAGGAGCTCTTCAGGACCGATCGGTGAACCTGGTATGGTGAAGACAAGGTAGGAAGATCTTCAGGGGCTTAGTGTTAGGTTTATTTAAGGGGGGTTTGGGTTAGATTAGGGGTATGTGGGTGGTGGGTTGTAATGTTGGGGGGGGTATTGTATGTTTTTTTTACAGGCAAAAGAGCTGAACTTCTTGGGGCATGCCCCGCAAAGGGCCCTGTTCAGGGCTGGTAAGGTAAAAGAGCTTTTAACTTTAGTAATTTAGAATAGGGTAGGGCATTTTTTATTTTGGGGGGCTTTGTTGTTTTATTAGGGGGCTTAGAGTAGGTGTAATTAGTTTAAAATTGTTGTAATATTTTTCTTATGTTTGTAGATATTTTTTTATTTTTTGTAACTTAGTTCTTTTTTATTTTTTGTACTTTAGTTAGTTTATTTCATTGTAGTTATTTGTAGGTATTGTATTTAATTAATGTATTGATAGTGTAGTGTTAGGTTTAATTGTAGGTAATTGTAGGTATTTTATTTAATTAATTTAATGATAGTATAGTGTTAGGTTTAATTGTAGGTAATTGTAGGTATTTTATTTAATTAATTTAATGATAGTATAGTGTTAGGTTTAATTGTAACTTAGGTTAGGATTTATTTTACAGGTAATTTTATAATTATTTTAACAAGGTAACTATTAAATAGTTCTTAACTATTTAATAGCTATTGTACCTGGCTAAAATAATTACAAAGTTGCCTGTAAAATAAATATTAATCCTAAAATAGCTACAATTTAATTATAATTTATATTGTAGCTATATTAGGATTTATTTTACAGGTAAGTATTTAGCTTTAAATAGGAATAATTTATTTAATAAGAGTTAATTAATTTCGTTAGATGTAAATTATATTTAACTTAGGGGGGTGTTAGGGTTAGACTTAGCTTTAGGGGTTAATAAATTTATTAGAATAGCGGTGAGCTCCGGTCGGCAGATTAGGGGTTAATAATTGAAGTTAGGTGTTGGCGATGTTAGGGAGGGCAGATTAGGGGTTAATACTATTTATTATAGGGTTAGTGAGGCGGATTAGGGGTTAATAACTTTATTATAATAGCGGTGCGGTCCGGTCGGCAGATTAGGGGTTAATAAGTGTAGGCAGATGGAGGCGACGTTGAGGGGGGCAGATTAGGGGTTAATAAATATAATATAGGGGTCGGCGGTGTTAGGGGCAGCAGATTAGGGGTACATAAGGATAACGTAGGTGGCGGCGCTTTGCGGTCGGCAGATTAGGGGTTAATAAGTGTAGGTAGCTGGCGGCGACTTTGTGGGGGGCAGGTTAGGGGTTACTAAATATAATATAGGGGTCGGCGGTGTTAGGGGCAGCAGATTAGGGGTACATAAGGATAACGTAGTTGGCGGTCGGCAGATTAGGGGTTAAAAATTTTTTATCGAGTGTCAGCGATGTGGGGGGACCTCGGTTTAGGGGTACATAGGTAGTTTTTGGGTGTTAGTGTACTTTAGAGTACAGTAGTTAAAAGCTTTATGAACCGGCGTTAGCCCAGAAAGCTCTTAACTACTGACTTTTTTCCTGCGGCTGGAGTTTTGTCGTTAGAGTTCTAACGCTCACTTCAGCCACGACTCTAAATACCATTGAAAAGATAGGATACGCAATTTACGTAAGGGGATCTGTGGTATGGAAAAGTCGCGGCTGAAAAGTGAGTGTTAGAACCTTTTTTGAGTGACTCCAATACCAGAGTTAGCCTAAAACCAGCGTTAGGAGCCTCTAACGCTGGTTTTCACGGCTAACGCCAAACTCCAAATCTAGGCCCTAATTACACAAAATAAAAAAATAAATTATAAGATATTTAAACTAATTACACCTAATCTAATAGCCCTATCAAAATAAAAAAGCCCCCCCAAAATAAAAAAAAACCCTAGGCCTCCAGTTATCAAGCCGTCAACCGCAAATACGCTGGAATTCCGCAGCGTATTTGTGGCGAGGCTGATTCGCTGTAGTTATCAAGCCCTACAGCCCAGCAAAAGTAGAATCTAGTGACGTAAGCTACGATCCGCCGGACTCAGTCCGACACAGATCGATTCTTACGTCACTCCAGATGTTCCGAACTCAAGTTCGGCACAATCTGACTACTTTTGCTAGTTATCAAAAAACTAGCAGGTACGCTCGGCACTTTTCCGGCCCAGAGTACCTGGTTTTCAATCCGCCGCCCTGGAGGCGGTGAATCCCATAGTAATCAATGGGAGTCTGACAGCAGCGAGAGCTCATGTTCGCTGCTGCCCAATATCCCATTGATTTCTATGGGAGATATCTGCACCTAACACCCTAACATGTACCCGAGTCTAAACACCCCTAATCTGTCCCCCCTACACCGCCGCCACCTACTTTATACTTATTAACCCCTAAACCGCTGCCCCGACACCACTGCCACCTACATTATACGTATTAACCCCTAAACCGCCGCTACCGGATCCCGCCGCCAACTACATTATACTTATTAACCCCTAATCTGCCACCCCCTACACCGCCGCCACCTACATTATACCTATTATCCTCTAATCTTTCGCCCCCTATACCGTCGCCACCTACATAAAGTTATGAAAGTCTAACCCTAACACCCCCTAACTTAAATATTATTTAAATAAATCTAACTAAAAATTACTATTATTAACTAAATTATTCCTATTTAAAAATAAATACTTACCTGTAAAATAAACCCTAAGATAGCTACAATATAATTAATAATTACATTGTATCTATTTTTGGATTTATTTTTATTTTACAAGCAACTTTGTATTTATTTTAACCAGGTACAATAGTTATTAAATAATTAACTATTTAATAACTACCTAGCTAAAATACTTACAAAATTACCTGTAAAATAAATCCTAACCTAAGTTACAATTAAACCTAACACTACACTATCATTAAATTAATTAAATAAATTAAATTAACTACAATTACCTAAACTTAAATACAATTAAATAAACTAAACTATAGTACAAAAAAACACTAAATTACAGAAAATAAAAAAAATTACAAGAAGTTTAAACTAATTACACCTAATCTAAGCCCCCTAATAAAATAATAAAGCCCCCCAAAATAATAAAATGCCCTACCCTAACCTAAATAACAAAGTAATCAGCTCTTTTACCAGCCCTTAAAAGGGCTTTTTGCGGGGCATTGCCCCAAAGTAATCTGCTCTTTTACCTGTAAAAAAAATACAACCCCCCCAACATTACAACCCACCACCCACATACCCCTACTCTAAAACCCACCCAACCCCCCTTAAAAAAAAACTAACACTAACCCCTTGAAGATCACCCTACCTTCAGCTGTCTTCACCCAGCCGGGCCGAACTCTTCATCCAAGCGGGGCAGAAGAGGTCCTCCATCTGGTAGAAGTCTTCATCCAAGCGGGGCAGAAGAGATCCTCCATCAGGTAGAAGTCTTCATCCAGGCGGCGTCTTCTATCTTCATCCAACCGGAGTGGAGCCATCTTCTATCCAGCCGACACGGAGCCATCCTCTTCAACCAACGGACTAACGACGAATGATGGTTCCTTTAAGGGACGTCATCCAAGATGGTGTCCCTCAAATTCTGATTGGCTGATAGGATTCTATCAGCCAATCGGAATTAAGGTAGGAAAAATCCGATTGGCTGATTCAATCAGCCAATCGGATTGAAGTTCAATCCGTTTGGCTGATCCAATCAGCCAATCGGATTGAGCTTGCATTCTATTGGCTGATTGAAACAGCCAATAGAATGAAAGCTCAATCCGATTGGCTGATTGGATCAGCCAATCGGATTGAACTTCAATCCGATTGGCTGATTGAATCAGCCAATCGGATTTTTCCTTCCTTAATTCCGATTGGCTGATAGAATCCTATCAGCCAATTGGAATTCGAGGGATGCCATCTTGGATGACATCCCTTAAAGGAACCGTCATTCGTCGTTAGTCCATCGGTTGAAGAGGATGGCTCCGCGATGGCTGGATGGAAGATGGCTACACTCCGGTCCGGATGGATGAAGATAGAAGATGCCGCTTGGATGAAGACCTCGTCTGCCACGCTTGGATGAAAAGTTCAGCCCGGCTGGGTGAAGACGGCTCAAGGTAGGGTGATCTTCAGGGGGTTAGTGTTAGGTTTTTTTAAGGGGGGGTTTGGGTGAGTTTTAGAGTAGGGGTATGTGGGTGGTGGTTTGTAATTTTGGGGGGGTTGTATTTTTTTTACAGGTAAAAGAGCTGATTACTTTGGGGCAATGCCCCACAAAAAGCCCTTTTAAGGGCTAGTAAAAGAGCTGATTACGTTGTAATTTAGGATAGGGTAGGGCATTTTATTATTTTGGGGGGATTTATTATTTTATTAGGGGGCTTAGATTAGGTGTAATTAGTTTAAACTTCTTGTAATTTTTTTTATTTTCTGTAATTTAGTGTTTTTTTTTGTACTATAGTTTAGTTTATTTAATTGTATTTAATTTTAGGTAATTGTAGTTAATTTATTTAATTAATTTAATGATTGTGTAGTGTTAGGTTTAATTGTAACAGGTATTTTACAGGTCATTTTGTAAGTATTTTAGCTAGGTAGTTATTAAATAGTTAATAACTATTTAATAACTATTGTACCTAGTTAAAATAAATACAAAGTTGCCTGTAAAATAAAAATAAATCCTAAAATAGCTACAATATAACTATTAGTTATATTTTAGCTATCTTAGGGTTTATTTTATAGGTAAGTATTTATTTTTAAATAGGAATACTTTAGTTAATAATAGTAATTTTTAGTTAGATTTATTTAAATAATATTTAAGTTAGGGGGGTGTTAGGGTTAGGGTTAGACTTAGGTTTAGGGGTTAATAAGTTTAATATAGTGGCGGCGGTGTGGGGGGGGCAGGATAGGGGTTAATAAATGTAATGTAGGTGGCGGGGGGCTCCGGGAGCGGCGGTTTAGCGGTTAAACAATTTATTTAGTCACGGCGGGGTCCGGGATCCACAGGATAGGGGTTAATAAATTTATGTAGGTGGCGGTGGTATAGGGGGTGGCAGATTAGGGGTTAATAGGTATAATGTAGGTGGCGGCGGGTTCCTAGAGTGGCGGTTTAGGGGTTAATATATTTATTCTAGTTGTAAATAATAAATAGTATTAACCCCTAATCTGCCCTCCCTAACATCGCCGACACCAAACTTCAATTATTAACCCCTAATCTGCCGACCGGAGCTCACCGCTATTCTAATAAATGTATTAACCCCTAAAGCTAAGTCTAGCCCTAACACTAACACCCCCCTAAATTAAATATAATTTACATCTAACGAAATTAATTAACTATTATTAAATAAATTATTCCTATTTAAAGCTAAATACTTACCTGTAAAATAAATCCTAATATAGCTACAATATAAATTATAATTACATTGTAGCTATTTTAGGATTAATATTTATTTTACAGGCAACTTTGTAATTATTTTAACCATGTACAATAGCTATTAAATAGTTAAGAACTATTTAATAGTTACCTAGTTAAAATAATTACAAAATTACCTGTCAAATAAATCCTAACCTAAGTTACAATTAAACCTAACACTATACTATCATTAAATTAATTAAATAAAATACCTACAATTACCTAAAATTAAACCTAACACTACACTATCAATACATTAATTAAATACAATATCTACAAATAACTACAATGAAATAAACTAACTAAAGTACAAAAAATAAAAAAGAACTAAGTTACAAAAAATAAAAAAATATTTACAAACATAAGAAAAATATTACAACAATTTTAAACTAATTACACCTACTCTAAGCCCCCTAATAAAACAACAAAGCCCCCCAAAATAAAAAATGCCCTACCCTATTCTAAATTACTAAAGCTAAAAGCTCTTTTACCTTACCAGCCCTGAACAGGGCCCTTTGCGGGGCATGCCCCAAGAAGTTCAGCTCTTTTGCCTGTAAAAAAAACATACAATACCCCCCCCCAACATTACAACCCACCACCCACATACCCCTAATCTAACCCAAACCCCCCTTAAATAAACCTAACACTAAGCCCCTGAAGATCTTCCTACCTTATCTTCACCATACCAGGTTCACTGATCGGTCCTGAAGAGCTCCTCCGATGTCCTGTAGAAGTCTTCATCCAAGCGGGGCAGAAGAGGTCTTCCATCCGATTGAAGTCTTCATCCAGGCGGCATCTTCTATCGACATCCATCTGGAATGGAGCGGCAGCATCCTGAAGACCTCCGACGCGGAACATCCATCCTGGCCGACGACTGAACGATGAATGACGGTTCCTTTAAATGACGTCATCCAAGATGGCGTCCATCGAATTCTGATTGGCTGATAGGATTCTATCAGCCAATCGGAATTAAGGTAGGAATATTCTGATTGGCTGATGGAATCAGCCAATCAGAATCAAGTTCAATCCGATTGGCTGATCCAATCAGCCAATCAGATTGAGCTCACATTCTATTGGCTGTTCCGATCAGCCAATAGAATGCGAGCTAAATCTGATTGGCTAATTCCATCAGCCAATCAGAATATTCCTACCTTAATTCCGATTGGCTGATAGAATCCTATCAGCCAATCGGAATTCGAGGGACGCCATCTTGGATGACGTCATTTAAAGGAACCGTCATTCGTCGTTCAGTCATCGGCCAGGATGGATGTTCCACGTCGGAGGTCTTCAGGATGCTGCCGCTCCGTTCCAGATGGATGTCGATAGAAGATGCCGCCTGGATGAAGACTTCAATCAGATGGAAGACCTCTTCTGCCCCGCTTGGATGAAGACTTCTACCGGATCATGGACATCTTCAGCCCCCCGCTTGGGCTTGGATCAGGACATCGGAGGAGCTCTTCAGGACCGATCGGTGAACCTGGTATGGTGAAGACAAGGTAGGAAGATCTTCAGGGGCTTAGTGTTAGGTTTATTTAAGGGGGGTTTGGGTTAGATTAGGGGTATGTGGGTGGTGGGTTGTAATGTTGGGGGGGGTATTGTATGTTTTTTTTACAGGCAAAAGAGCTGAACTTCTTGGGGCATGCCCCGCAAAGGGCCCTGTTCAGGGCTGGTAAGGTAAAAGAGCTTTTAACTTTAGTAATTTAGAATAGGGTAGGGCATTTTTTATTTTGGGGGGCTTTGTTGTTTTATTAGGGGGCTTAGAGTAGGTGTAATTAGTTTAAAATTGTTGTAATATTTTTCTTATGTTTGTAGATATTTTTTTATTTTTTGTAACTTAGTTCTTTTTTATTTTTTGTACTTTAGTTAGTTTATTTCATTGTAGTTATTTGTAGGTATTGTATTTAATTAATGTATTGATAGTGTAGTGTTAGGTTTAATTGTAGGTAATTGTAGGTATTTTATTTAATTAATTTAATGATAGTATAGTGTTAGGTTTAATTGTAGGTAATTGTAGGTATTTTATTTAATTAATTTAATGATAGTATAGTGTTAGGTTTAATTGTAACTTAGGTTAGGATTTATTTTACAGGTAATTTTATAATTATTTTAACAAGGTAACTATTAAATAGTTCTTAACTATTTAATAGCTATTGTACCTGGCTAAAATAATTACAAAGTTGCCTGTAAAATAAATATTAATCCTAAAATAGCTACAATTTAATTATAATTTATATTGTAGCTATATTAGGATTTATTTTACAGGTAAGTATTTAGCTTTAAATAGGAATAATTTATTTAATAAGAGTTAATTAATTTCGTTAGATGTAAATTATATTTAACTTAGGGGGGTGTTAGGGTTAGACTTAGCTTTAGGGGTTAATAAATTTATTAGAATAGCGGTGAGCTCCGGTCGGCAGATTAGGGGTTAATAATTGAAGTTAGGTGTTGGCGATGTTAGGGAGGGCAGATTAGGGGTTAATACTATTTATTATAGGGTTAGTGAGGCGGATTAGGGGTTAATAACTTTATTATAATAGCGGTGCGGTCCGGTCGGCAGATTAGGGGTTAATAAGTGTAGGCAGATGGAGGCGACGTTGAGGGGGGCAGATTAGGGGTTAATAAATATAATATAGGGGTCGGCGGTGTTAGGGGCAGCAGATTAGGGGTACATAAGGATAACGTAGGTGGCGGCGCTTTGCGGTCGGCAGATTAGGGGTTAATAAGTGTAGGTAGCTGGCGGCGACTTTGTGGGGGGCAGGTTAGGGGTTACTAAATATAATATAGGGGTCGGCGGTGTTAGGGGCAGCAGATTAGGGGTACATAAGGATAACGTAGTTGGCGGTCGGCAGATTAGGGGTTAAAATTTTTTATCGAGTGTCAGCGATGTGGGGGGACCTCGGTTTAGGGGTACATAGGTAGTTTTTGGGTGTTAGTGTACTTTAGAGTACAGTAGTTAAAAGCTTTATGAACCGGCGTTAGCCCAGAAAGCTCTTAACTACTGACTTTTTTCCTGCGGCTGGAGTTTTGTCGTTAGAGTTCTAACGCTCACTTCAGCCACGACTCTAAATACCATTGAAAAGATAGGATACGCAATTTACGTAAGGGGATCTGTGGTATGGAAAAGTCGCGGCTGAAAAGTGAGTGTTAGAACCTTTTTTGAGTGACTCCAATACCAGAGTTAGCCTAAAACCAGCGTTAGGAGCCTCTAACGCTGGTTTTCACGGCTAACGCCAAACTCCAAATCTAGGCCCTAATTACACAAAATAAAAAAATAAATTATAAGATATTTAAACTAATTACACCTAATCTAATAGCCCTATCAAAATAAAAAAGCCCCCCCAAAATAAAAAAAAACCCTAGGCCTCCAGTTATCAAGCCGTCAACCGCAAATACGCTGGAATTCCGCAGCGTATTTGTGGCGAGGCTGATTCGCTGTAGTTATCAAGCCCTACAGCCCAGCAAAAGTAGAATCTAGTGACGTAAGCTACGATCCGCCGGACTCAGTCCGACACAGATCGATTCTTACGTCACTCCAGATGTTCCGAACTCAAGTTCGGCACAATCTGACTACTTTTGCTAGTTATCAAAAAACTAGCAGGTACGCTCGGCACTTTTCCGGCCCAGAGTACCTGGTTTTCAATCCGCCGCCCTGGAGGCGGTGAATCCCATAGTAATCAATGGGAGTCTGACAGCAGCGAGAGCTCATGTTCGCTGCTGCCCGATATCCCATTGATTTCTATGGGAGATATCTGCACCTAACACCCTAACATGTACCCGAGTCTAAACACCCCTAATCTGTCCCCCCTACACCGCCGCCACCTACTTTATACTTATTAACCCCTAAACCGCTGCCCCGACACCACTGCCACCTACATTATACGTATTAACCCCTAAACCGCCGCTACCGGATCCCGCCGCCAACTACATTATACTTATTAACCCCTAATCTGCCACCCCCTACACCGCCGCCACCTACATTATACCTATTATCCTCTAATCTTTCGCCCCCTATACCGTCGCCACCTACATAAAGTTATGAAAGTCTAACCCTAACACCCCCTAACTTAAATATTATTTAAATAAATCTAACTAAAAATTACTATTATTAACTAAATTATTCCTATTTAAAAATAAATACTTACCTGTAAAATAAACCCTAAGATAGCTACAATATAATTAATAATTACATTGTATCTATTTTTGGATTTATTTTTATTTTACAAGCAACTTTGTATTTATTTTAACCAGGTACAATAGTTATTAAATAATTAACTATTTAATAACTACCTAGCTAAAATACTTACAAAATTACCTGTAAAATAAATCCTAACCTAAGTTACAATTAAACCTAACACTACACTATCATTAAATTAATTAAATAAATTAAATTAACTACAATTACCTAAACTTAAATACAATTAAATAAACTAAACTATAGTACAAAAAAACACTAAATTACAGAAAATAAAAAAAATTACAAGAAGTTTAAACTAATTACACCTAATCTAAGCCCCCTAATAAAATAATAAAGCCCCCCAAAATAATAAAATGCCCTACCCTAACCTAAATAACAAAGTAATCAGCTCTTTTACCAGCCCTTAAAAGGGCTTTTTGCGGGGCATTGCCCCAAAGTAATCTGCTCTTTTACCTGTAAAAAAAATACAACCCCCCCAACATTACAACCCACCACCCACATACCCCTACTCTAAAACCCACCCAACCCCCCTTAAAAAAAAACTAACACTAACCCCTTGAAGATCACCCTACCTTCAGCTGTCTTCACCCAGCCGGGCCGAACTCTTCATCCAAGCGGGGCAGAAGAGGTCCTCCATCTGGTAGAAGTCTTCATCCAAGCGGGGCAGAAGAGATCCTCCATCAGGTAGAAGTCTTCATCCAGGCGGCGTCTTCTATCTTCATCCAACCGGAGTGGAGCCATCTTCTATCCAGCCGACACGGAGCCATCCTCTTCAACCAACGGACTAACGACGAATGATGGTTCCTTTAAGGGACGTCATCCAAGATGGTGTCCCTCAAATTCCGATTGGCTGATAGGATTCTATCAGCCAATCGGAATTAAGGTAGGAAAAATCCGATTGGCTGATTCAATCAGCCAATCGGATTGAAGTTCAATCCGTTTGGCTGATCCAATCAGCCAATCGGATTGAGCTTGCATTCTATTGGCTGATTGAAACAGCCAATAGAATGAAAGCTCAATCCGATTGGCTGATTGGATCAGCCAATCGGATTGAACTTCAATCCGATTGGCTGATTGAATCAGCCAATCGGATTTTTCCTTCCTTAATTCTGATTGGCTGATAGAATCCTATCAGCCAATTGGAATTCGAGGGATGCCATCTTGGATGACATCCCTTAAAGGAACCGTCATTCGTCGTTAGTCCATCGGTTGAAGAGGATGGCTCCGCGATGGCTGGATGGAAGATGGCTACACTCCGGTCCGGATGGATGAAGATAGAAGATGCCGCTTGGATGAAGACCTCTTCTGCCACGCTTGGATGACAAGTTCAGCCCGGCTGGGTGAAGACGGCTCAAGGTAGGGTGATCTTCAGGGGGTTAGTGTTAGGTTTTTTTAAGGGGGGGTTTGGGTGAGTTTTAGAGTAGGGGTATGTGGGTGGTGGTTTGTAATTTTGGGGGGGTTGTATTTTTTTTACAGGTAAAAGAGCTGATTACTTTGGGGCAATGCCCCACAAAAAGCCCTTTTAAGGGCTAGTAAAAGAGCTGATTACGTTGTAATTTAGGATAGGGTAGGGCATTTTATTATTTTGGGGGGATTTATTATTTTATTAGGGGGCTTAGATTAGGTGTAATTAGTTTAAACTTCTTGTAATTTTTTTTATTTTCTGTAATTTAGTGTTTTTTTTTGTACTATAGTTTAGTTTATTTAATTGTATTTAATTTTAGGTAATTGTAGTTAATTTATTTAATTAATTTAATGATTGTGTAGTGTTAGGTTTAATTGTAACAGGTATTTTACAGGTCATTTTGTAAGTATTTTAGCTAGGTAGTTATTAAATAGTTAATAACTATTTAATAACTATTGTACCTAGTTAAAATAAATACAAAGTTGCCTGTAAAATAAAAATAAATCCTAAAATAGCTACAATATAACTATTAGTTATATTGTAGCTATCTTAGGGTTTATTTTATAGGTAAGTATTTATTTTTAAATAGGAATACTTTAGTTAATAATAGTAATTTTTAGTTAGATTTATTTAAATAATATTTAAGTTAGGGGGGTGTTAGGGTTAGGGTTAGACTTAGGTTTAGGGGTTAATAAGTTTAATATAGTGGCGGCGGTGTGGGGGGGCAGGATAGGGGTTAATAAATGTAATGTAGGTGGCGGGGGGCTCCGGGAGCGGCGGTTTAGCGGTTAAACAATTTATTTAGTCACGGCGGGGTCCGGGATCCACAGGATAGGGGTTAATAAATTTATGTAGGTGGCGGTGGTATAGGGGGTGGCAGATTAGGGGTTAATAGGTATAATGTAGGTGGCGGCGGGTTCCTAGAGTGGCGGTTTAGGGGTTAATATATTTATTCTAGTTGTGGCGGGGTCTGGGAGCGGCGGTTTAGGGGTTACAATATTTATTATAGTTGCGGCGGGGTCCGGGAGCAGCGGTTTAGGGGTTAAAAACTTTATTATAGCTGCGGGGGGCTCTGGGAGCAGCGGTTTAGGGGTATAACAGTATAGTATAGTGTGAGTGCTTAGTAACAGGGTTATCAATAAAGCTGGGAAAAAGCCGAAGAGCAGCGAGATCGATGACTGATAAATAACACAGTCCGCTGCTCATCGCTCTGTACTTGGTGCGTGGCTTTTTGACAGCTTTATTGATAAATTTGACGAACGTATTCAGGACCGCGGAAGCGAGGTTAGGCGAACTTAGGCGGGCGTATTGGGGCCAGCGAATGCAGGTAAGTACAGAGCTTAATAACTAGAGGCCCTAGCCTAAACTAAACCCCAATAGCCCTTAAAAGGGCCTTTTGTGGGGCATTGCCCCAAAGAAATCAGCTCTTTTACCTGTAAAAAAAATACGACCAAAGCCCCAACAGTAAAACCCACCACCCACACAACCAACTTCCCACATAAAAACCTAACTTAAAAAACCTAAGCTCCCTATTGCCCTGAAAAGAGCATTTGGATGGACATTGCCCTTAAAAGGGTATTTAGCTATTTTTCTGATTGGCTGATTGATTTTTACAGGCAAAAGAGCTGAATTCTTTGGGGCATGCCCCGCAAAGGGCCCTTTTAAGGGCTGGTAAGGTAAAAGAGCTTGTAACTTTTGTAATTTAGAATAGGGTAGGGCATTTTTTTATTTTGGGGGTCTTTGTTATTTTATTAGGGGGCTTAAAGTAGGTGTAATTAGTTTAAAATTGTTGTAATTTTTTTCTAATGTTTGTAAATATTTTTTTATTTTTTGTAACTTAGTTCTTTTTTATTTTTTGTACTTTAGTTAGTTTATTTAATTGTATTTATTTGTAGGAATTGTATTTAATTAATTTATTGATAGTGTAGTGTTAGGTTTAATTGTAACTTAGGTTAGGATTTATTTTACAGGTAATTTTGTAATTATTTTAACTAGGTAGCTATTAAATAGTTCTTAACTATTTAATAGCTATTGTACCTGGTTAAAATAATTACAAAGTTGCCTGTAAAATAAATATTAATCCTAAAATAGCTAAGATATAATTATAATTTATATTGTAGCTATATTAGGATTTATTTTACAGGTTTTTAGATTTAAATAGGAATAATTTATTTAATAAGACTTAATTTATTTTGTTAGATAAAAATTATATTTAACTTAGGGGGGTGTTAGGGTTAGGGTTAGAATTAGCTTAAGGGGTTAAACAATTTATTATAGTAGTGGTGAGCTCCGATCGGCAGATTAGGGGTTAATACTTGAAGTTAGCTGTCGGCGATGTTAGGGAGGGCAGATTAGGGGTTAATACTATTTATTATAGGGTTATTGAGGCGGGAGTGAGGCGGATTAGGGCTTAATACATTTATTATACTAGCGGTGAGCTCCGGTCGGCAGATTAGGGGTTAATTATTGTAGGTAGCTGGCGGCGACGTTGTGGGGGGCAGATTAGGGGTTAATAAATATAATATAGGGGTCGGCAGTGTTAGGGGCAGCAGATTAGGGGTACATAGGGATAACGTAGTTGGCGGCGGTGTACAGAGCGGCAGATTAGGGGTTAAAAAATTTAAATATAGTGTCAGCGATGTGGGGGGACCTCGGTTTAGGGGTACATAGGTAGTTTATGGGTGTTAGTGTACTTTAGAGCACAGTAGTTAAGAGCTTTATGAACCGGCGTCAGCCCAGAAAGCTCTTAACTACTGACTTTTTTCTGCGGCTGGAGTTTTGTCGTTAGATTTCTAACACTCACTTCAGCCACGACTCTAAATACCAGCGTTAGAAAGATCCCATTGAAAAGATAGGATACGCAATTGACGTAAGGGGATCTGCGGTATGGAAAAGTCGCGGCTGGAAAGTGAGCGTTAGACCCTTTAATGACTGGCTCCAAATACCAGAGGGCGGTAAAAACCAGTGTTAGGAGCCTCTAACGCTGGTTTTGACGGCTACCGCCCAACTCTAAATCTAGGCCTTAGTAATTCTTTGTAGTAGATTTAAATAACTTGAGTAGGGTTAGGTTTTTAAATATGTAATATAGTTAATTTAATTGTTAGTTTAATGTAATTTTAGTTTAGGTTAGGGTAGATTAATTAATAGTTTAATGTAGTTTAATGCAATTTTAGTATAATAGTTTGGGTAGGTTAATTAATAGTTTAATATAGTTTAATGTAATTTTAGTATAATAGTTAGGGTAGGCTAATTAGTAGTTTAATATTGCTTATTTTAATTCTAAAGGTAAGTTTAAATTTATTATAAGATAGGGATGAGTTAATATTTAATGTAAAATTAGCGGGTTGTTAGGTTTAGGGGTTAATAGCTTAATTTAGTTTATGGCGATGTGAACGGCTGGTGGCTTAGGGGTTAATAGGTTTAGTAAGTGGTAGTGATGTCGGAGGCCAAGGGTTTAGGGGTTAATACATTTATTTAGTTGTGGAGGGCTCCGGGAGCAGCGGGATAGGGGTTAATAACTTTATTAGAGTTGTGGTGGTCTCCGGGAGTGGAGGGATAGGGGTTAATAACTTTATTAGATTTGCAATAATAAAATGTATCAATAACTTTAAAAGAGTTGCGGTGGGCTCCGGGAGCAGCGGGATGGGGGTTATAAACTTTATTTAGTTGCGGCGGGGTCCGGAAGTGGCGGGATAGGGGTTAAACATTTTAGTATAGTGGCGGTGTTTAGTGACAGGGTATAAATAAAGTTTGGAAAAAGCCGAATAGCAGCGAGATCAATGACTGTTAGTTAACAAAAGTCCGCTGCTCATCGCCCCGTACATGCTACGCGGCTTTTTGACAGCTTTTTTTATAAATAAGGAGAGCATATTCAGGTCCGCGGCCGCGATGTTAGGTGATGTTAGGCGAGAGTATTGGTGCCGTTGAATGCAACACAGTTGACGGCTTGATATTGCTCCCTTAGGTTTATTTTTTTATATTTGAATGAAATGTTTTTGCTAATGGAAACCACAACCCAATAAAATGGATAAAACTTACAGGGAGAACATACCTCATTATCTCATTTCTGTATAAATACATATAAATGAAGCAGTGGTTGCTTAATATATTATATAGATTGTCTATATTATATACTGTAGATTTTTCATATGCTCAAATCAAGGGGTTTATA
Organism: Bombina bombina; assembly: GCF_027579735.1. Classification (NCBI taxonomy): domain Eukaryota; kingdom Metazoa; phylum Chordata; class Amphibia; order Anura; family Bombinatoridae; genus Bombina; species Bombina bombina. The sequence continues at coordinate 197,980,648 of NC_069508.1, read as the reverse complement.
CATGAGTCCTATACACACATGATCTTCCTTACACATATTTTATGTTTATTCTTACATCAGTAATTTAATTTTAGACTATTTGTTGTTCTGTGCTTGTTACCCTTCCCCCCACTATTGTTGAAAAAGGCATTAAAAACTTTTGAAAAGCCCCTGGGGCGCGATGCGATATACGGCACAGGTTTCGGCGCAAGCGTGGAAACCTGCGCGCCCGTAGTTTCAGCTCGCACAGCAAGCTATCTCATATACGGCGCCGGCAGTTACTAAAGTGCCGTAAGTTGGACAAACTAGCGATGTCCAGAAATAAGCGTAAGTACAAATTTCTGGAGTCGCCAGTGACTTACGGCACTTTAGAAACTGCCGCCGCATAAAAAAAACTTACTAAAATATAAAATCTCCCGTTACTATATAACACGCCTCGCAAAAATAACCCGACACTTATACCCCTCTATCTGCAATCCCCCCTCTCACTCCAAATAATAAATATATTAACCCCTAAACCGCCGCTCCTGGACCCCGCCGCCAGCTACATTAAATGTCTTTCACCCTAATCTGACCCCCCTACACCGCCGTCAGCTACATTAAATGTCTTATCCCCTAATGTGATCCCCCTACACCGCCGCCAGCTACATTAAATGTCTTACCCCCTAATGTGATCCCCCTACACCGCCGCCACCTATATTAAAATTATTACCCCCTAATGTGGGCCCCCTACCCCGCCGCCACGTACATTAACTATATTAACCCCTAATATGATCCCCCTACACCGCCGCCACCTATAATAACTCTATTAACCCCTAATGTGAGCCCCCTACCCAGCCGCCACCTATATTATATGTACTACCCCTAATCTGACCCCCTTACACCGCCGCCACCTATATTAAATATATTAACCACTAAACCTAAGTCTAACCCTAACACCCCCTAACTTAATTATTATTAAAATAAATCTAAATAATATTAATAATATTAACTAAATTATTCCTATTTAAATCTAAATACTTACCTATAAAATAAACCCTAAGATAGCTACAATATAATTAATAATTACATTGTAGCTATTTTAGGGTTTATATTTATTTTACAGGTAACTTTGTATTTATTTTAACTAGGTACAATAGCTATTAAATAGTTAATAACTATTTAATAGCTACCTAGTTAAAATAATTACCAAATTACCTGTAAAATAAATCCTAACCTAAGTTACCATTACACCTAACACTACCCTATCAATAAATTAATTAAATAAACTACAATTATCTCAACTAAAATGCAGTTAAATACACTAATCTATATTACAAAAACAAACACTAAATTGCAAAAAATAAAAAAAGATTACAAGAATTTTGAGCTAATTACACCTAATCTAAGCCCCCTAATAAAATAACAAAGCCCCCCAAAATAATAAAATTTCCCTACCCTAAACTAAATTAAAAAAGTAATCAGCTCTATTACCAGCCCTTAAAAGGGCCTTTTGTGGGGCATTGCCCCAAAGTAATTAGCTCTTTTACCTGTAGAAAAAAGAACCCCCCCATTACAACCCACCACCCACACACCCCTGCTCTAAAACCCACCCGATCCCCCCTTAAAAAAACCTAAGTCTAACCCCCAAGTGGTTCTTACCTGTCCTGAAGACTGGCGGAGAAGGTCCTGTTCCAGGCGGAGAAGTCTTCTTCCAGGCGGCGACCTCTTCTTCTTCCAGGAACCAGCCGGCGTGGAGCGGAGGAGTTGAAGACCGATGACCGCGGAGCTGAAGACCGTCCTCTCTGGAACTGAAGACCGGCGATGCTGGAACTGAAGATTGGCGATGCTGGAACTGAAGACCGGAGCCATGGAGCGTGGAGGATCCTCTTCATACGATCTCCGCCGTACACTGAATAGGAATTCAAGGTAAGCGATTAAAAATGGCGTCCCTTGAATTCCTATTGGCTGATTTGAGCCTTCAAATTCAAATCAGCCAATCGGATGAGAGCTACTTTAATTTTATTGGCTGATTTGAATAGACAATAGAATAAGAGCTACTGTAATTCTATTGGCTGTTCTAATCAGCCAATAGAATTACAGTAGCTCTTATTTTAATAATTTTAATATAGGTGGCGGCGGTGTAGGGGGATTAGATTAGGGGTTAATAAATTTAATATAGGTGGCGGCGGTGTAAGGGGCTCACATTAGGGCTTAATAAATTTTATATAGGTGGCGGCGGTGTAGGGGGATCATATTAGGGGTTAATATAGTTAATGTAGGTGGCGGCGGAGTAGGGGGCTCACATTAGGGGGTAATAATTTTAATATAGGTGGCGGCGGTGTAGGGGGATCGCATTAGTGGGTAAGACATTTAATGTAGCTGGCGGCGGTGTAGGGGGGTCAGATTAGGGTGTAAGACATTTAATGTAGCTGGCGGCGGTGTAGGGGGATCACATTAGGGGGTAATACATTTAATGTAGCTGGCGGCGGTGTAGGGGGATCACATTAGGGGGTAAGACATTTAAAGGGACAGTCAAGTATAAATTAAACTTTCATTATTCAGATAGGACTTTTAATTTTAATCGACTTTCCAATTTACTTTTATTATCAAATTTGCTTTTTTCTCTTGGTATTCTTAGTTTAAACTAAACATAAGTAGGCTCATATGCTAATTTCTACGCCTTTGAGGGCTGCCTCTTATCACATGCTTTTAAATCTCTTTTCAAAACAAAGAGACAGAAAGTACACGTGGGCCATATAGATAACAATGTGTTCAGGCACAGGGGTTATTTAAGATCTAGCACAATACAAAGCTAAATGTAAGACAATAGATAATAAACAGTCACAGTCATGTGATCAGGGGGCTGGAAGAAGGTTCCTAGATACAAGGTAATCACAGAGGTAAAAGTATATTAATATAACTGTGTTGGTTGTGCAATACTGGGGAATGGGTAATAAAGGGATTATCTATCTTTTAAAACAATAACATTTCTATGGTTGACTGTCCCTTTAATGTAGCTGGCGGCGGTGTAGGGGGATAACATTAGGGGGTAAGATATTTAATGTAGCTGGCGGCGGTGTAGGGGGATCACATTAGGGGGTAATACATTTAATATAGCTGGCGTCGGTGTAGGGGGATCAGATTAGGGGGTAATACATATAATGTAGGTGGCGGCGGGGTCCAGGAGCAGCGGTTTAGGGGTTAAACACTTTATTAGGGATTGCAGCGGGGGATTGCGGTTGACAGATAGATAGACATTGCGCATGCGTTAGGTGTTAGGTTTTATTTTGCAGGTAGTTTAGGGAGTTACGGGGCTCCAATACTCAGCGTAAGGCTTACTACGCCTGCATTTTGTGGTGAGGTGAAAATGGAGTAAGATTTCTCCATTTTCGCCACGTAAGTCCTTACGCTGTATATTGGATACCAAACTGTGCGGGTTTGGTATATCACTCTATGGGCCAAAAAACTACGGCCGAAGGGTGAAATATACGAGCGTAACTTCTAGGTTATGCCGTATATGTGATACCAAACCAGTGCAAAATTTGGTGTCGCCGGCTTTTGCGGGCGACGCTGCATATTGGATCGGGCCCCTGATTTATTTCACTTTAATTTTAATTGTGAGTAATTTTGTATTTAACATGTTTTAACCTATAAGTACTTTATTGCAATCATAAATGAACAGCTACTGCAGATTATCATAGTTCCTTTGCATACTTTTTCCATAGTTTAAACGTGATATGAATTATATTTTACATTTTTAATAAATAAGTATTTATTAACATTTATTAGCATGTGCAAACAAACTAGAAAAATCCATTAAAAATGCATCCAAAAAACCTATAAAATTAGGTTTTTAACAGGTGTAAACTGTTGAATTTGAAAAGTCTACATATCCTTTAAAAAACAGTTTATTTTTCTTATTTGTTGGATTATTGGTGTCCAATTGACTTATATTGTACAATTAACGTTTGAAAAGTTTAAGAAAAATGGGTTATTAAAGGGACAGTCAACACCAAAAAAGTTATAGTATAAAAAGATAGATAATCCCTTTATTTGCCTTGCCCCAGTTTTGTATAACCAACACTGTTATATTAATATACTTTTTACCTCTGTGATTACCTTGGGCCGAATTATCAAGCTCCGAATGGTGCGAGCCTTCACTCTCGTCGGAAACAACAGTTATGAAGCAGCGGTCTTAAGACTGGTCCGCTGCCTCTGAGGCTGCAGTCTTCAATTTGCCCTATGCTATACGATCGGGCTGATTGACACCCCCTGCTAGCGGCCGATTGGCTGCGAATCTGCAGGGGGCGGCATTGTACAAGCAGTTGACTCGAAATGCTTGTGCAATGTGTCGGCATTCAGCGATGTCTGTCAGAAATTATCCGCTACAGTGTATCATGTTGGACAGACAATGATAAATCGGCCCCCTTGTATCTAAGTTGCTGCAGCCTGCCCACTTATCCCAGTGCTTTTGACAGACTTGCATTTTAGCCAATCAGTGCTAACTCATAAATAACTCCGCAGGAGTGATGTTATCTATATGGCAGGCATGAACTAACAGTACATGTTATCAGCCATTCACAGCCAGACAGTTTGATAAGAGGTGGACTGCAGAGTCCTAGAAATCCGCCTATGAACCTACCTAGGTTTAGGATAGAAATGTGGTCTCCCACACAACATTTCTATCCTATACCCATTTTTAACTTTTTGAGGAGGTTCCTAGAGAGAAACTTACACCCCCCTAGCGCACACACTTCCTAACTTTACACCTACCTAGGTTTAGCCTTTAACAAAAAATACCAAGAGAAAAAAAGCAAATTCAATGCTAAAAGTAAATTGGAAAGTTGTTTAAAATGACATGCCCTGAAGTGGTTCCGGAGGAGGAGCTCAGGTGTTTGGTCGTCTGCAGCACCTGTTTAGCATTACCTCCACACTAAGCTGCTGGTGAAATTTTTGCACCTAAAACCCTCAGACCTGGGTAGCTTGATAAAGTTAATCCACCGCTTCTGGAACCACACAGTGCTATAACATTGCACTGAGCTGCAGGCTGCAGCTATTTGAGAACATTATTTGTAAATTTAAATACTACAGAAAAGAGACTTTTGCGGTAAATTGGGAAAAACTCACCTAGTCTGTGTTAATCTGATCTCACACCTGAATAGGAGTCGAGGATGGTTTAGTTTAACAAAGAGAGATTCACCTGGCTGATATCTCACATATGGCCAAATTAACGGCTAATTACTGATTTCTACTCTGGGATACCGGGTTTATGACACCCGCAACCCTCTGGCTCCCCCTGTTTATATTTTTTATACCTGGCTACAGAACCATAGCTTTTGTACTGGACAGAGTGGCTCCAGGCCGATCCGGGTTACAGTTACCTGCAGGAAAGGAAGAGGTAGAGAGGCTTTGGAAGCGGCTGTCTTTCTTCTAAGTGCCCCCTCCCACCGGTGCTGCGTGAGGGGCACGGACTCTTACCTTTACCTCTCCTGCTCTTAGTCTGGATCCTACTGCCTCCGACACCTGGCTGTATAACTGAAGCTTCTTACCTGACGGAGAGGTTCCAAGTTGTCCCCTGCTACACTTGCCTGCGGAAGAGAGGAAATAGAGAGGCTCTGAAGACGGCTGCTCCTCATCCGAGTGTTCCCTCCCACCGGTGCTGCGTGAGGGACGCGGATCGTTTCTCTCGCCTCTCCTGTTCCTGGATCAGCTGCTCCTTTGCTCCCTGGTATCGGCCTGGCCTGGAACGGACTGGGTATCATTTCTTGATCCGGGTGTAGATTGATCAAGCGATCCCCCTCCCACCGGTGCTGCGTGAGGGGGGCCGCACGGTAGAAAGGCTCTCTCACCTACCGCAGACAAGCCAGGAGTCAACAACGGGTAATGTTAAAATTGACTATATGTCATCTCCCTTTTCTTTCATATATAGGGGTCATAGACTGTTAAAAAAGCATTAAATGAACTTTGCTTAACACGGCCCTCCGGAATAAACGGACATAAGTCTACATGAGGACATAACTGTATATTGTCTATAATACTGGACTTCCTTATTATCACTACTTTGATCTGGCACAATACATTTATATTTGCCTGAAATATTTGTCTATTGGTAGATGGGCGCTAACCCCCACAAACATATTATCATATTACTAACCCTGGGGCTGATTATTGTTCTCCCAACTGTTAATGTTTGATTTTCACACTGCGCTATTGTCTATAATACTGGTTTTCCTTAATATCTTTACTTTGATCTGGCACAGTACATTCATATTTGCCTGAAATATTTGTCTATTGGTAGATGGATGCTAATCCCCACAAACATAATTTCAGATCATTAATTCTGGGGCTGATTCCTGTTTTTCTAAATGTTAGTGCTTGTTTCTTACATTGCGCAAATTATTCCTTTTTTTTTTAAAGGGAAAGAGGGGGGGCATTGTTATACTGTTGTTTTCATTACTCTAATGGTAATAGATGCTGAGTAATATCACTGAACAGCCCAGTATGGTCATACAATTCATCTCTGCAGCATGGCCTGTTTTCAGGCTCTGGCTAAACTGTGTTTAACAACTTAAGTGTTAAAGTAGTATAGGTTTTTCTTTCTCTCTCTTTCTTTTTTTTTTTTTTCCTTTTTTCTCTCGCCTGGTTGAAAACTAAAAGGTTATATACCCACAAATATAAATTGATAAAGCAAGGGCGGCAGATTAAATTAATTTATTTTTTTTTCTTCCTAGGATACAGTCTAATAGAAAATCCATATAAATAGACATTTGTAAGGATAAATTTTTTAAGACCAATAACTGAACTGATGTATCACAATTCTTAGAAGTTTCCAAGAGCTAATCTATTTCTACAGACATATCACACGACTTAAATAGTATACTATCTGCTTAATAGAACCTTGGTGCCGCTTAGGAAAGGAAACAGAAAAGTTAACTAAAGCTATATTTGTACCTACAATATAAGACATAAAAAGGACCTGCTGAAATGAGATACAGATAGGTCAGTGAATATTATTTATGTGTCTGTAAGAGGTATAGTTTCCATCTGATGGAATAACACCAGATCCTTGCTGAATGCAACTCAAGTAGGCTAACTATACTAGTCTCCTTGGTGGCACCCCTTTTTCCTTTTTTTTTGTTCGGACTATGTTTCTTGTATACTTTCTCAGGAAATTGGGTGATCCTTAAAGGGACACATTATTAATACCGCTGGTAAAAGTTAACGTGGTGCCTTTCTTTTTCATTTATAATATCCCCTGGCCCTTGCATCCATGTTTGGACTTATGCACACGCTAAACTAGCACTGGTTTAATTCTCACTTTACCCCTTCCCTCTTCCCCTCCCCCCCCTTTTTAAATTTTCCCCCTTTTTTTTTTTTTCTCTCTACCCTTCATTCCTCACTGGATACCATCACTGCGCACTTATCTGCCCTCACTTGTCTATTCGAGTTCGCTTTGCCCTCTCGAAATCTAACTTTATAACCACTGTAAACCCTTGCACTAACCTCACGTAACACAATTTTGGGGTATTCACTTCTTCTCTTCCCCTTTTTGGTTGTTTCCTCTTTCGGCACATGGACAAATTCCTTCACACTTCACCTAGGAATCCCTCTCCAAACATGGCAGCAAGACAGAGGGATAGGAAATTGAAGGCTAACCAAGAGACCGCAACAGATACACAACCTTTACTGTTAAACACATCAGCGGCACAAGAAATAACTAATATCCATAGCTTGGTTGCTAGTATATCTGAAGCGCTCTCCCCTAAATTTGAAGCTCTTAGAGCTGAAATTAAGCAAGACTTACTCTCCTTGACACAGGAGGTTCGCCAATTCTCTAGCAGGCTCCAAGAAGCCGAACAAAGAGTGTCGGATCTGGAAGACTTAACAATAACACATAGTTCAAATCTTGAAGTTGTAAATACTAATTTACAAAAAATTCAAAATAGATTAGAGGACTTAGAAAACCGCTCCAGAAGAAATAATGTAAGAATTGTGGGTCTACCGGAAGAACAACAGTATGAAAACCTTGTCAATTTTGTATCAGAAATCTTGCCCGCAATTTTAAAAATGCCATCCACCTTTTATCCCATCCCAGTAGAGAGAGCGCATAGATTAGGCCCACCTCGTATAGGCGATAAAGGTAGAACTAGACCCAGATCTGTTATAGCCAGACTATTACATTTTCAAGATAAACTTACTTTATTTCAGTACTATCGAAAACAGCAGCCGGTTAAGGTTGGAGATGCTACAATTCTATTGTTTCAGGATTTCTCTGCGGAAACCGCAGCAAAGAGAAGGGACCTTGCCCCTGTTTGCTCTAAGCTAATACAAAAAGGATACCAGGCAACCATAATATATCCCTATAAATTAAAGGTTAAAGTTAGAGAGGTTACTCATTTCTTTGAAGAAGCCCATCTGGCTGAGAACTTTTATAATACATTGGACCCCTTGGTTCAGGGATAACATGGCTGAATACTTCAATTTGGTATAACATATAGACAAATGTTTTTGAGGACGATTGTGTTCTTTTTTTTTAATATGAGTCTTAAGATTTTAGCATCCCCCCCCCCCTCCAGTGTGGAATTAAGCACCCATTAGGAGGGGAAGGGAAGGGAAAAGGAAAATTTTTTTTTTTTTTTTTTTTTTTTTCTCTCTCTCCTCTCTGCCCCTTCTTCCTTCTTTGCCCCTTTTTCCTCCACTACCTCCCTAACTCATAAATGGCGCTACGGAAGGATGAATGTAAAATAGTATCATGGAATGTAGGTGGCATATCCACCCCTATAAAGAGGAAGGCAATCCTCACTCAGCTTCGGAAAATTAAGACTGATATAGGTTTTATCCAAGAAACCCACCTATCTACAGAAGAATCTTTAAAACTTAAATCAACACGGGTAAAGGAAGTATATTTTGCACCTAGTGTCAAGAGAAAGAAGGGAGTAGCGATACTAATAGGGAAAAAAATTAATACGGAGGTGGTACATTTTGAGGCTGATCCAGGGGGGAGATATGTTCTTTTGAAAATAAAGATTGCTCGGGAGATGTATACGTTGTGCAACACATATGGCCCCAATGCTTTTGATCCAAAATTTTGGAACACTTTGCAGACTAAACTACTATCTTACACAGAGGGTTGTTTAATTATGGGCGGGGATTACAACATGGCACCTCAGTGTCCAATTGACAGGTTAAGACACGGCGCCAAACAAATGAAACAAAAAAAAGATAATTTAGAATGTAAGATGCTCAAAAAGATTACACAGAATTTAGCATTGCGAGATATTTGGAGGCATCAGAATCCTTCCATACAGAATTTTACGTGCCTTTCCAAGGCGCATAAGACACTTTCTAGAATTGACCTGTTTTCAATTGATGAGCGTATGTTAACAAAAGAGGTAAAATCAGATATAATGCCAATTCTTCTCTCGGATCATGCGCCGATTGTCTTTGAGTTCCAACCTTCACATCTGCATCCTATTTCACCACGCTTTTTCTTCCCTTATTACTTGATGTCTGAGATAAAATTTAAGAACTGGCTCATAAATAAATACAAGGAATATGTACATTTCAATAAAGACTATTTAAGCTCTCCTGGATTATTCTGGGATACCGCGAAAGCAGTAATGAGAGGGGAGATTACTTCATACAACATTGCCTTACATAAGAAAATCAGGAATAAAGAAAGAGAATCCTGCCGATATCTGACTAATACTTACAATCAGTATCTGCTGGATAAAAATCCTTTAAATTGGGCAGAATATGTCAAAGCAAAAAATGAAAGGGATACCTTTGTAATATTTCAAGAGACACAAAAAGAATTAAAAATGCAGGCTAAGTTATACAGATATGGTAATAAATCAGGTAAGATGTTGGCTAAACTTATTAGAAATGAGAAAAAACAACCAATCATAGATAAATTGTACAATAAAGGACTACAGCTATCAAAAGCTGATGATATTTTGGAGGCATTCCAAGAATATTATCAGGAAATATATTCATTTAAAACAAGTGATATACAGAAATCTGCTGACTTCTGGAGGGATATTACATATCCTATAGCCACATCAGAAATGGCTAACAGTCTTAACGCTCCTATCTCCATAGAAGAAATAGAGAAAACGATATCTAAACTTTCTTTAAATAAGGCAGCAGGTCCAGACGGTCTTCCCAGTGAATTCTATAAGATCTTGATCAACGAAGCAACCCCACACCTTTGTATGCTTTTTAATAGTTTTTTTATTAATGGTGAACTGATTCCTTCTTCATTCTGTAACTCTTATACAACTCTGATATTAAAAGGTGGAAAAGATCCTGAGTGCAAAGAATCTTATAGACCGATTGCTTTGCTAAACTCAGATTATAAAATCCTAACTGCAATTTTAGCATCTAGATTTCAAGGGATCCTTTCAGAAATCATCCACACTGATCAATCAGGCTTTCTAAATAACCGTAATTCGGCTGCAAAAATTAGAGAAGCTTTAACAGTGACAGAATATTTTGAGGCCCTGTCCAACCTAAATAGCGGGGGAGAGGACACACCTGACCTTGCCATTATCTCCTTAGATGCTGAAAAAGCCTTCGATTCAATCTTCTATGAACATATTAAAACTTTGCTAAGTCATTTCGGAATCGGAGGCAATTTCCTTGAATTTATTGAGAATCTATATAAACAACCATCTACAAGATTAATAGTGAATAACAACATCTCTTCTCCTATTCTATTGGGTAGAGGAACGAGACAGGGTTGTCCTCTCTCCCCGCTTTTATTTAATGTTTCTATTGAACCTCTGGCAATTAAGATCCGCCATCACTTGGAGGGCATAAAAATTTGCAACTCTGAAATAAAAATTGGATTATATGCAGATGACCTGTTGCTCTATTTAGCTAACACTAAAATAAACCTACCAAAACTTTTTCACATACTTGAACAATTCGGTTAATTCTCTGGATATAAAGTAAATACAACAAAATCCGAGATATTCTGGCTTAGGAAAAACAGCACCTCTATACTAAAAACCCCTTTTCACCAAGTAACAGATTCTTTCAAATATCTAGGGATTCATATCCCAATAAGGAGTGCAGATCTCTATGCTTTGAATATCCCTCCAGTAGTAAAAACGATTAAGGAGAAGCTCCTGATGTGGCGAAACCTTCCATTATCGCTTTCTGGAAGAATTGCTCTTTTTAAGATGGTTCTTTTGCCGAAACTATTGTATATTCTTCAAAATACTCCAATAATTCTTCTAGGTAAGGATATACGTGCAATTAACACCTCGCTTATACAGTTTCTATGGCAGAATAAAAGATCAAAGATCTCTCTTATGAAACTTTCGGCATTAAAAGAAAATGGAGGCTTAGCTCTACCAGACATAAGATTGTACAATCTTTCTTTTCTTGCTCGAGTCGTAGCAGACTGGATTTCATCCAACAACTATGTTCTGAACAATTATCTCGAGGCCAACATTTGCTACCCGTATTCTCTGACTGCGCTACTACACTTATTACCTAAAGAACTTCCAGCAGAAATCAAAAGACTTAAAACAATTCTTAACCCACTTAAGGCGTGGCATAAAATAGTAACTCTTCTTTCAATTAATAATAAGGCTTCTTGTCTCTTGCCTATACTAGGTAACCCTACTTTCCAAGCTGGTTTGCATTCAGAGGTTTTTAGAAGATGGCATATTTCCGGATTAAAAAAGGTATATTAAGTAATAGATAGAGGAAGGAAATGCATTAAAACATTCCAGGAATTAAAAAGGTAATTCGACTTGTCCAACAAAGATATTTTTGCATATTTGCAATTGAGACATTTTGTCCAGGACCTAGTTAAAAAAGTAGGCTGGGAATGGGGATTAGGTAAAATGGAGGATTGGCTTATCTTAACAAAAAGGGGCCATATGTCAGTTGCACCGTGCTATCATCTTCTCTGTGCGAACAAAGGGGCGCCGGTTTTGGCAAAACTGGCCTCCTATTGGAATACATTAATCCCTCAGAATAATATTGAGTCAAAAACTATACAGCGGTCAATCAAAAAAATTACTCAGGCGACACTATCTGCAACCTGGAGAGAGGCCCATGTCAAGCTTCTTCATGGGGCATATTTTACCCCGGAGAGAGGCTTTAAGTGTGCTAATATGGGGTTTAATAAATGTCCTAAATGTTCATACCAGGCAGCTGATTTAATACATATGTTCTGGCACTGTCCAAAGATTAAAAATCTCTGGACTAAGGTCGAATACTGGCTAAAGAAGGTACTAAAGATAGAACACGTTTCTTTGACACTATATCAGATTATACTTTGTCTTAAAAAAGATCCTGGCAGACTAAATAATGAAAAAATAATAATTTCTACTATCCTTGCCACCAGATATCTAATCTGTAAAAAGTGGAAAAGCTTCACAATACCAAGTATCTCTGAAATTAAAAACTGCATGAAAAAGCAATGTATTTTAGAGCAGAGAGGTGCGGATATAAACAATGAACAGGACATCAAAAGATTCTTTGATAAATGGGCAGCCTTTTTAAAAAATATTTCCTGCTACAGAAATAGATCATATAATTTTTCCTTTTAGGAACACAGAAATTGTCCTATTAGGAAACTGGTAGAGAAGCAGGAGGAAGAGGGTGACAGAGAGACAGAGAGCCATTTTTTTTTTTTTTTTTTTTCTCTTCTTCCCTTTTTCTTTCTCCTCTTTTGGTGGTGACCCAGCTGTGTCGCTCCCCCGCACGGGGGGGGAGGGGGGAACGAGAGGGGGAGAGGATGTGAAAAGTACCTCAAACACTCGTTGTGAATAAATTGACTAGGCTATATTAATATGTTGATTAGTGTATATATGTATAAAAGAACATAGTATTATCTGAATGAATTTACAATAATTTTCTGTTTATGTCATGCTGTCTATAATATTCTTTAGGGGGGGGAAGGGGGTTAAAAAAAAAAAAAAAAAACCCCAAGCATTGTCGAGAATAAATTGATCATACTAGGTCAATATGTTGATATATCTATATGTATAAAAGAATATAGCATCATTTGGATGAATTTATTATTATTTTGTGATTATGTCATGTTGTTCATATTATTTTTATTTTCTTTTGACAATGTCTTGGATTATAAATAAAAGGAAAAAAAAAAAAAAAAAATGACATGCCCTATCTGAATCATGAAAGTTGAATTTGGACTAGACTGACCCTTTAAGTTTTTTGTTAAAAAGGTTTTTAATGTGAAGGAAATTAAAAATCACTGCTTTACTGCATTTTACTTATGATCTGAAACTCATGCTTTGTGCTTTCACTAACTTTTTTCCACTAAAACATAAAGAATGAAACAGTTTCACAAAGAGGCCAATTTATTGCTACTGCGAGATCTGCCAGGTATGTGAGCTCCCTTGGGTAACACATACAAGTAAAATTCCTATTAGAAGCTCAGTTTCTTTTTTATAGGCGGTTTCTATATAATATAGTACAGTATAGTAGGAAAGGAGAAGGATTTTTTAATTGGTTTACACTTTTTTGCTGACAAATTCATTGATACACAAAAATAAAAATAAAAAGTCCAATCATTGACATAAGAATTTTATTCCCTATTTGGGGCCCGATCCGATATACAGCGTCGCCCGCAAAAGCCGGCGACGCCAAATTTTGCACTGGTTTGGTATCACATATACGGCGTAACCTAGAAGTTACGCTCGTATATTTCACCCTTTGGCCGTAGTTTTTTGGCCCATAGAGTGATATACCAAACCCGCACAGTTTGGTATCCAATATACAGCGTAAGGACTTACGTGGCGAAAATGGAGAAATTTTACTCCATTTTCACCTTGCCACAAATTGCAGGTGTAGTAAGCCTTATGCTGAGTATTGGAGCCCCGTAACTCCCTAAACTACCTGCAAAATAAAACCTAACACCTAACGCATGCGCAATGTCTATCTACCTGTCAACCGCAATCCCCCACCGCAATCTTTAATAAAGTGCTTAACCCCTAAACCGCTGCTCCCGGACCCAGCCGCCAGCTACATTAAATGTCTTACCCCCTAATCTAATCCCCCTACACCGCCGCCAGCTACATTAAATGTCTAACCCCCTAATGTGATCCCCCTACACCGCCGCCACCTATATTCAAATTATTACCCCCTAATGAGAGCCCCCTACTCCGCCGCCATCTACATTAACTATATTAACCCCTAATATGATCCCCCTACACCGCTGCCACCTATAATAACTCTATTAACCCCTAATCTGAGCCCCCTACACCGCCACCTATATTAAATTTATTAACCCCTAATCTAATCCCCCTACACCGCCGCCACCTATATTAAAATTATTAACCCCTAATCTAATCTCCCTACACCGCCGCCACCTATATTAAATATATTAACCACTAAACCTAAGTCTAACCCTATCACCCCCTAACTTAATTATTATTAAAATAAATCTAAATAATATTAATAATATTAACTAAATTATTCCTATTTAAATTTAAATACTTAACTATAAAATAAACCCTAAGATAGCTACAATATAATTAATAATTACATTGTAGCTATTTTAGGGTTTATATTTATTTTACAGGTAACTTTGTATTTATTTTAACTAGGTACAATAGCTATTAAATAGTTAATAACTATTTAAGAGCTACCTAGTTAAAATAATTATTAAATTACCTGTAAAATAAATCCTAACCTAAGTTACAAATACACCTACACTATCAATAAATTAATTAAATAAACTACAATTATCTAAACTAAAATATAATTAAATACACTAAACTATATTACAAAAAAAAAAACACTAAATTACAAAAAATAAAAAAAGATTACAAGAATTTTAAGCTAATTACACCTAATCTAAGCCCCCTAATAAAATAGCAAAGCCCCCCAAAATAATAAAATGTCCCTACCCTAAACTAAATTACAAAAGTAATCAGCTCTATTACCAGCCCTTAAAGGGGCCTTTTGTGGGGCATTGCCCCAAAGTAATCAGCTCTTTTACCTGTAAAAAAAAAAGAACAACCCCCCATTACAACCCACCACCCATACACCCCTACTCTAAAACCCACCTGATCCCCCCTTAGAAAACCTAAGTCTAACCCCCAAGTGGTCCTTACCTGTCCTGAAGACCGGCGGAGAAGGTCCTGTTCCAGGCGGAGAAGTCTTCTTCCAGGCGGCAACCTCTTCTTCCAGGAACCAGCCAGCGCGGAGCGGAGGAGTTGAAGACCGATGACCGCGGAGCTGAAGACCATCCTCTCTGGAACTGAAGACCGGCGATGCTGGAACTGAAGATCGGCGACGCTGGAACTAAAGACCGGAGCCATGGAGCGTGGAGGATCCTCTTCATAAGATCTCCGCCGTACACTGAATAGGAATTCAAGGTACGCGATTAAAAATGGCGTCCCTTGAATTCCTATTGGCTGATTTGAGCCTTCAAATTCAAATCAGTCAGTTGGATGAGAGCTACTTTCTATTGGCTGATTTGAATAGCCAATAGAATAAGAGCTACTGTAATTCTATTGGCTATTCAAATCATCCAATAGAATTAAAGTAGCTCTCATTCGATTGGCTGATTTGAATTTGAAGGCTCAAATCAGCCAATAGGAATTTAAGGGACACCATTTTTAATCGCGTACCTTGAATTCCTGAAACTACGGATGGCGCAGGTTTCCACGCTTGCGCCGAAACCTGCGCCGTATATCGGATCGCGCCCTAATTTGGTTGAATTAAAGTGATAGACAGGGCAAAAATGAAATGTACACAGGTGCATTTCAATTTGAAACAGGAGCATTTTTGCAATATACTTCCATTAGCAAAAATGCTTCTAGTAAAAATGATTACTGCTTTTAAGTAGCATACACACATATCCTGTGAGGGCTGTGCACCTGTATTCAAACACCTTTCCTGCTCGGAGAACTGTCAGTGGTGTGTATTGCTTCTGTGAAGATATAATTTGTGCCATACAAGCCACTACCAGCTCTCTGAGCAGGAAAGGTGTTTAAATACAGGTGCATAGCCGTCACAGGATATGTGCGTATGCTACAGAAAAACAGTAATATCTCTTCCTAGAAACATTTTTGCTAATAGAAATATATTGCAAAAATGCTTATATTTCATATTTAAATGCACCTGTGCACATTTCAATTTTGACCTCTCTATCCCTTTAAGTTTTCTCTCAGGGGTGATCATCATACTTGAAAACGAGAGAAATCTCAATGTATCTTTCCTGGTAAAATATTTTATAAATTAATAAATGCAACATAGCTCTAATGGCCTTATATACCGATCTTACATATTGCAATTTTAATACAAAAGAACTATTTCTTCTTCACCATCTCTGCATATCATATAATTTTATGTAATTTTATAATAAATAATATATTTTTAAACTTCCAGACACTTAAAAAGATAATTAAATCAAAATTAAAGGGACAGTCAAGTCTAAAATAAAGTTTCATGATTCAGATAGGGCATGTAATTTGAAACAACTTTCCAATTTACTTTTATCACCAATTTTGCTTTGTTCTCTTGGTATTCTTAGATGAAAGCTAAACCTAGGTAAGGTCATATGCTAATTTTTTAGACCTTGAAGGCCGCCTCTTATCTAAATGCATTTTGACCGTTTTTCCCCACTAGAGGGCATTAGTTCATGTGTGTCATATATATAACATTAAGCTCACACACGTAGAGTTAGCACTGATTGGCTAAAATGCAAGTCTATCAAAAGAGCTGAAATAAGGGGGCATTCTGCTGAGGCTTAGGTACAAGGTAATCACAGAGGTAAAACGGAGATAAGGGGCAGTCTGCAGAGGCTTAGATACAAGGTAATTACAGAGGTAAAAGTGAGATAAGGGGGCAGAGGTAAAAGTGAAATAAGGGGGCAGAGGTAAAAGTGAGATAAGGGGGCAGAGGTAAAAGTGAGATAAGGGCGCAGTCTGCAGAGACTTAGATACAAGGTAATCACAGAGGTAAAACTGAGATAAGGGGGCAGTTTGCAGAGGCTTAGATACAAAGTAATCACACAGGTAAAACTGAGATAAGAGGCAGTCTGCAGAGGCTTAGATACAGGGTAATCACAGTGGTAAAAAGTATATTAATATAACTAAGATAAGGGGCAGTCTGCAGAGGCTTAGATACAGGGTAATCACAGAGGTAAAAGTGTATTAATATAACTGAGATAAGGAGCAGTCTGCAGAGGCTTAGATACAAGGTAATCACAGAGGTAAAAAGTATATTAATATAACTGAGATAAGGAACAGTCTGCAGAGGCTTAGATACAGGGTAATCACAGAGGTAAAATGTATATTAATATAACTAAGATAAGGGGCAGTATGCAGAGGCTTAGATACAAGGTAATCACAGAGGTAAAATGTATATTAATATAACTAAGATAAGGGGCAGTATGCAGAGGCTTAGATACAAGGTAATCACAGAGGTAAAATGTATATTAATATAACTAAGATAAGGGGCAGTCTGCAGAGGCTTAGATACAGGGTAATCACAGAGGTAAAAGTGAATTAATATAACTGAGATAAGGAGCAGTCTGCAGAGGCTTAGATACAGCCTCACAGAGGTAAAAAGTGTATTAATATAACTGAGATAAGGAGCAGTCTGCAAAGGCTTAGATACAAGGTAATCACAGAGGTAAAAAGTATATTAATATAACTGAGATAAGGAACAGTCTGCAGAGGCTTAGATACAGGGTAATCACAGAGGTAAAATGTATATTAATATAACTGAGATAAGGGGCAGTCTGCAGAGGCTTAGATACAAGGTAATCACAGAGGTAAAAAGTATATTAATATAACAGTGTTGGTTGTGCAAAACTGGGGAATGGGTAATAAAGGGATTATCTATCTTTATAAACAGCAACAATTCTGGTGTCGACTGTCCCTTTAAACGTTCATGATTCAAACAGATCATTTAGTTTTAAACACATTTCCAATATACTATAATATTATTTTAAAATGTCTATGTTTGTTAAACAGTAAACCTAGCTGAGCTCAGGAGCATGCATGTGACTAAAGCCTTCTGGAAGTATTGTTTGCAACATTGTTTCTAGTGATGTTATACATAGTTACAAAGACTGCTGTCATAGACTGCTATAGACACGTGCACAGCCTATCAGCCTACCGTTAGTCTTCAACAAAGAATACCAAGAGAACAAAGCAAATTTGATAATTGATTATAAATTGGAAACTTTTTTAAAACCAAATGCTCTATCTGAATCATGAAAGTTTTCTTTTGACTTTACTGTCCCTTTAATTTAAAATGAACAGTGATAGCTCCAGTGATAGCTCCTGACAGTTTACAATAAAGAAGAAGTAATATATTCTAATTCCAGATACTCCAGTAGCATGTAGATTTTTCTGCTTGGTTTTTACAAAGACGTACAGCCCATTTTGCCACTCTCATAACTGCAGCACCATCCCTAAGCTGTCAAGGAGTGCTCCTAAAATGAGTCAGTAATTATACAGTAGTTCCATTTTCTCATGTCACAAAACGAACATCATTTCATACAGTCACTAACATAAATGCCAATTTGGCCAGTGACAGTGGTGACAGGTGAGTTCCTGTATGTTACAGCTGATCACAGCGTTATGCACAAGCTGTTTATGTGCTGGGAATCATGCAGAGATGGGCACTAGTGCCAGGTAATAGCTTGTAACATGAAAACAGGCTATACATCTTATGATTTTCTGGTTCATATAAAGGCCGGAAATAAAGGTCATATATTTT
Organism: Bombina bombina; assembly: GCF_027579735.1. Classification (NCBI taxonomy): domain Eukaryota; kingdom Metazoa; phylum Chordata; class Amphibia; order Anura; family Bombinatoridae; genus Bombina; species Bombina bombina. Next base: position 197,961,964 of record NC_069508.1, on the reverse strand, counting down.
CTGTTTTTGTTGAAAACCACCAGAGATGTTTTCTCCATGACAACAAGGGATGAAAGTTTGGAGAGGGTGATAAAATCTTTAGGGGTGAAACCTTAGAACAACAGTATATTGCTAATAAATCTGTCCTTTTCTTTTGCAGAAACATTGAAAATGTTGAATAGAAAATCATTGATTATTACATTGAAAAGGGAGGAGGGATTGAAGGTTTCTGTCATTAATAATTACATTCTCATTATATCCCGCTTACCTACACAATTCCTCTATCTTGTCCAATCAACTGGATTTATTTCTACTCAAATATTCAACCAATTTAGCATACTTTGTTACTCAACTATTTTATATGACTGTCTATGAGTCTATGTTCCTTACTATGTTAATTATATATAAAAGATCAGGCAATATGTTTCAATAATTACCATCAAATTCAGTAACATACACATTCTTCCCAGATCAACAATACATATAAGGAATTGAATCTAATGTACAATCAATGGTTAAAGGAGTTTGTCACACACACACACACACACACACATACATACATATATATATATACAGGTATACCCCGCTCATACAGCGGGTTAGGGACCGGAGCCCCGCTGTAAAGTGAAAACCGCCTTAAAGTGAAACAAGGCAGTTTTAGCTTTTTATTCACTTGCCAGTGTGTTTAAAGACTTTAAAAAATGTTTGAACTAACATAGATTAGGGTTGCAGTAGTGCTACATTTAGTTTAACACTAGCACAACACAGTATTCAATTAGGATTCAATAAATACTGTACCTGTAAAATAGTGACAATTACTGTAGTAAAATTTGCCAGACTATAACACTGAGACACAGATTGCACTGCAATGATGTAAACAGAGTGATCTGCGCATAACAAAATGGTGCCAGTCACTTTTCTCGCAATCTCACGATGATTACAGCACTGTTTCAAAATCCTTGGAGGCTGAACTTCAGCTCCACAGAGCGCTGTATTAGCGAATCGCTGTAAAGTGAAGCGCTGTAAAGTGAGGTATACCTGTACTTGGAAGGTGAAAAACGGAAAGCTGGCACAACTCCAAAAGTTAAAACGTCTTTTATTGAAGTCACATTAAAACAAGCAGGTTTGCAAAGCCAAAGTAATACGCCTTACATGTTTCGGCAATTCAGGCTTACTCATAAGCGTAATTCAATGTAAAACAGCATTAAAATAAATAGGGCTTGCCCCTCACTTATTGGTTGATACATATCATGTGACTGGCCATACCTGTGCATGAATTTAAGGTGGAATGAAGGATAAATAAAGGCATCCAACCTATATATATATATATATATATATATATATATATATATATATATATATATATATATATACATACATACAGGGCAGTACAGACAAGAGAAAAAAATAGATTTGTTCTTGCAAAAAACAAAAAACAAAAATCTATTCTCTAGTAAGCTGCTTAATAGGGTGGGAAATGAACAATAACATAAATGGAACAAAGTAATATTCAAAAATTGTAAAGAACATCAAATATTGGAAATGTTGTGAAAATTGAAAACTGAGCATGTCCAAAAGTTTTTTTTTACCATATAATATTATATGAACAATGAGAGACTTATCACTGGGCTACTCTAAAATAAATTATGGAAGAATTTGACTATGTACAGTTAATAGTACCCTATACTGTTACTCCCAAAAATTGATCAGGTCAAAAGTTGAATTATAACCTTTTGGTACCCTTGTATCTAGATTAAAAATCCAGAAAGCCTCTCGTTTTAAAAGTAATTTCCCCATATTCCCACCACATTTGGGAAGTTTCACTGCATCAATCACCATCCATCTAAGTGTTTTATTTACACTGTAGTGTTCCAAAATAAAATGATTTGCCAACTCAGAGCAACCATCCTTCCTTTTAATGTCAGAGAGATGTTGTCTAATTCTTTGTCTGACCTCACGTGTTGTGCAACCTATGTACTGTTTTAAATTACATGTGCACCAGATCATGTACACTACATTTTTGGATCTACAATTTACGCAAGTATCAAGTTCATATCTTTTGCCATTGATGTTGGATTCAAAAGTTTTGGACATACTCCCAAAGCTGCATGGGATGCACTGGCTGTAGCCACATTTGTGCATCCCCTTTGCCTGGAGCCAAGAACTAGTACGTCTCTCACTTTTTAGCTCACTTGGTGAGAGCAAGTTTCCTAAGTTTTCGATAAGAAAAGTTACAACCTTTTTGTACCACTTCTTGTAGTCTGTCATCCGCCAAAAGCATTGGAAAATGTTTTTTAATCACATTGCAGATTTGATGGTATTCAGACGAAAATTGAGTTACAAAACTTACTCTGTCAGGAGAAAAATTGGGTTGTTTTTTTCTCGACTGGTCTCTATGAAGAGAGTCACGGCTAATACCATCAACCTCTGCTTTTGCTTTGTAGATCATCTTTTTATTATAGCCCCTCGCTAAAAACCTTTTAGTGAGGTCTTTGCTTTGTATTTCAAAGTCTGTTTGGTCGCTGCAGTTGCGTTTTGCTCTGATTAACTGTCCTTTTATGATGGAATATGGAACATGTTTTGGATGATTGCTATTTCCATGAAAGAGGGTGTTACCCAATATGGGTTTCCTGTACATTGTGGTTTCTACTTTATTGGTGTTGTGATTAAATAATAAGGTGATGTCCAAAAAATGTATTCTATCCTTATTATATCCGTGTGTAAACCTGAGACCACAAGGGTTGTCATTGAGGTAATTAATGAAATCACCAATTTGTCGGTCATCACCAGACCAGACCAATAAAAGGTCATCTATATAGCGATAGTAAGTGCGAATATTTGAGATAAAAGGATTTCAATTGCCATACACAAAAATAGACTCCCACCAACCCATAGTGAGATTCGCAAATGAGGGGGCAAACCTTGCCCCCATTGCAGTTCCACGAACCTGGAGGTAATAATTGTCTTGAAACGTAAAATAATTATAGGTTAGAAGGAAATCTGTCACCTCTATCAGATAACCTACAAAGATAGAAGTGTAGTCAGTGCAATCAGTCAAAAAGTGTTCAACCGCTCTTAGACCCACCTGATGTGGGATAGAAGAGTATAACGAGACTACGTCTACAGTTAGCCAGCAGTCGCTTTGATTGCACTGAAAAGTTTCAAACCTCTGTAGTACCTGTTTTCTGCCTCTTAAATAGCTCGGGAGTTTCAAAACTAATGGTTGTAGTATACTGTCTAACCATTCAGACAATTTCTCACAGAGGGAACCAATACCAGACACTATTGGCCAGCCTCTGACATCTTCCAAAGACTTATGTACTTTTGGGAGTACATGAAATATAGGAATGATTGGTTGCTGAACAAGTAAAAAATTGAATTTGTCCTGATCCAAATGACCTGCCGCTAGACCTTTATCCAATAATAACTTAAGATGTACTTTAAAGGCATTCGTGGGATTGTGGCTTAGCAAAATATAATCATCCTTGTTGTCAAGATGTCTCATTATTTCATTAATATAGGATGATTTTTGCGATAACACAACACTACCGCCCTTATCCGCAGTTTTAATTACCAAATCAGAATTATTCTTTAAAGAATCAACAACCACTCTTTCTTCAGCAGTTAAGTTGTTAGAAGCTCTACTTGGATGGAGTGACAGAGCCACCAAATCCGATTCAACTCTTTTTTGAAAATTAACCCAAATCTCCCCTCTTGAGTTTATTGGGTAAAACACTTATTTTGGTTTGAATCCTGTGTGTGAATTTCCCACTCCATCCAAGATGTTGGTCTCATATTCTAAATCAGTCAAACTTTGCAAATCTGAAAGCTCAGCAAAAGTGAGACGCGCCTCTGTGGGAGTGTCATTGGTTAAACCATTATTCGTTGACCTATTCAAGGTTTGTAATTGTGTGGATGAAAAATGTTTTTTAAGGGTAAGCTGTCTAATCATTTTATTCACATCAACCAAAGTTTGGAATAAGCTAAATTTTGATGTAGGTACAAATCCCAAACCAAGACCTAAAACTTTATTTTCAACATCACTGAGAGTATAATCACTGAGGTTAATCACATTATTGTGTTTAGTATCAACTTTATTTACACTACATATTTGTTCTGACCTTGACCTCTCCTCAACTGATATCTTATTTGGTTTTGTGATGTGTTTCCTCTTGATGCCCCCCCCCTACTCGTTCTCTTATGGGATTCATTGGAGGGTTCTGAAAAACCTGATCAATTTCTGATCTTTCAGAGACAGGATTTTCAGTATGTGCTGGAGGTGTAGAATATTTACTTTTGTTGTTTTTAACAATAGGTTTAGAGGTCTGTTGTTCACCAATAAATGAATCAGAAAACACAACAGTTTTTTTAGGTAGAGTCTTAAGAATAGATCTTGGTGTTCTATTGTTACTAGTTCCTGCATCTGGTACACAATCCTCACCTGAGTCTGTATCATTACTAGTGTTACTGCCAAAACTTCTATTCCTATTGTATCTAGGGCCTCTACTCCTTGATCTGCCTCTGTTCTTTTTTTAGCAAATATAGACTTTACCTGGTCTCTCATATATTTACCATGTTTAATGAGAGTTAACTCTTTCTTTAATGTGGCAATTGTGTCCTTAAGCATTGTGTCAAAATCCTTGTACTTACTTTCTAAAGTACACAAATCTAGATCTGATTGGAGTATAGAAATTTCTTCCCTGACCTTCAACAGTTGTTTATCTTTTAATTCTACAATCAAAAACATTAATTTGAAAGAACACTCAGATAAGCAACTATTCCAGCGTTCAACACACTTACTATCCTACAACAAAAGATGGAAATTTCCTTATTCTGAGACCCCTGGGTATAATCTTAAGGTGTATATAGCGTTCAATAGTCCACTTGTCCCATTTAAGTCTCGTTTGTCTTGTCATTAAATTTTCCATCTGTAGGAACTTGTCTCCTAGTGGGTTAGCTGGATTAGTCTCCTGCTCCAAAGTGTCCAAATTCTCAATTGAAGTGAGGGAATAAAAATCATCAGACTCCTATATACTCCCATATTTTCAATGGCTTCTGTCATTTTTAGATTCAGATAAGGACAGAAGGAATTGATCCACATAACTGAAATAAAGTTAATGGCACACTGTCGCTTTAAATTTTAAAAGTCACAAAAGAGGCTGATGTATAGGAGTCTCAAAAGATGATAAAAGGATGATCTACAAAGCAAAAGCAGAGGTTGATGGTATTAGCCATGACTCTCTTCTTAGAGACCAGTCGAGAAAAAAACAACCCAATTTTTCTCCTGACAGAGTAAGTTTTGTAACTCAATTTTTGTCTGAATACCATCAAATCTGCAATGTGATTAAAAAACGTTTTCCAATGCTTTTGGCGGATGACAGACTACAAGAAGTGTTACAAAAAGGTTGTAACTTTTCTTATCGAAAAGGTGTCACCTTAGGAAACTTGCTCTCACCAAGTGAGCTAAAAAGTGAGAGACGTACTAGTTCTTGGCTCCAGGCAAAGGGGATGCAAAAATGTGGCTACAGCCAGTGCATCCCGTGCAGCTTTGGGAGTATGTCCAAAACTTTTGAATCCAACATCAATGGCAAAAGATATGAACTTGATACTTGCGTAAATTGTAGATCCAAAAATGTAGTGTACATGATCTGGTGCACATGTAATTTCAAACAGTACATAGGTTGCACAACACGTGAGGTCAGACAAAGAATTAGACAACATCTCTCTGACATTAAAAGGAAGGATGGTTGCTCTGAGTTGGCAAATCATTTTATTTTGGAACACTACAGTGTAAATAAAACACTTAGATGGATGGTGATTGATGCAGTGAAACTTCCCAATTGTGGTGGGAATATGGGGAAGTTACTTTTAAAACGAGAGGCTTTCTGGATTTTTAATCTAGATACAAGGGTACCAAAAGGTTATAATTCAACTTTTGACTTGATCAATTTTTGGGAGTAACAGTATAGGGTACTATTAACTGTACATTGTCCAATTATTCCATAATTTATTTTAGAGTAGCCCAGTGATAAGTCTCTCATTGTTCATATAATGTTATGTGGTAAAAAAACTTTTGGACATGCTCAGTTTTCAATTGACACAACATTTCCAATATTTGATGTTCTTTACCATTTTTGAATATTACTTTGTTCCTTTTATGTTATTGTTCATTTCCCACCCTATTAAGCAGCTTACTAGAGAATAGATTTTTGTTTTTTGCAAGTACAAATCTATTTTTTTTCTCTTGTCTGTACTGCCCTGTATGTATATTTATATATATATAGGTTGCGTGCCTGTATTTATACTTCATTCCACCTTAAATTCGTTCACAGGTATGGCCAATCACATGATATGTATCAACCAATAAGTGAAGGGCAAGCCCTATTTATTTTAATGCTGTTTTACATTGAATTACGCTTATGAGTAAGGCTGAATTGCCGAAACATGTAAGGTGTATTTCTTTGGCTTTGCAAACCTGCTTGTTTTAATGTGACTACAATAAAAGACATTTTAACTTTTGGAGTTGTGCCAGCTTTCCGTTTTTCACATTCCAAGTATCCAGCTTTCCCTGACAAGCACGGCACCTCCGAGTTTCTTTCTGTGGATCAGCTGTCCTTTGTGACACTTCGTTTGGAGCTACGCTATTTGGCAATTACTGGAGGAGTGTGTGTCACGTGGAACCCGGATGTAACATGGAGCCCGGGTACAGAGACTGTAGGAGCGCATACTGAAGACACCGCTTGAGGCTTTAGTGCCGAATCCTGAGGAGCAGACCTGTCTCATTACCGGGGGTGGTGAGTAACCGTCCTATAGGTTTTTTTGTGACTTTGCTCTGCCATTTCCAGGATGCACCTAATTAATGGCGTGTTACATAGGAACCCTGGATGTTTCTGATTGTTTGTGTATGCGCTCCACTCTCTGACATCGTTGTTATCACACCTTATGACAACTCTGTGGACGGAGCTGGCTTTAGATACATCTATTCCTTGCTGTGGATTATATATATATATTCACAGCTTATATAGGTTAGGTCCTTTATTCCAATCATAAACATTATTGTCACATAATGTCATTATTCGCATTCTTTAACAGAATTATAGCTCAGCTTATCCATTTAAGAGGGTAATCCTCTCCTAACATAACCCTCATTATAAAATGTGTACATAAGATTATTTCTCCCTATCCTAGTGCATTAGCCATAACTAATTTACATCTGCTTCTATTTTTTCATAATTTCCTTCCTATTCTATTGATTTCATGTTTATTACTAACTCACATGCACAATAGCAAACCTATATTTAGAGATTGGTAAACATTGGACTAAACAGGGGCATTACTGTTCCCTCTAAACTTCAGCCTGCCATTTGTATATCTATAGAATGAATGTTAAAGGAAAGTCTACTTGAATTTTGTTTATTTTAAAAAAAGATAGATAATCCCTTTATTATCCGTTTCTCAGTTTTGCATAACCAACACTGTAATGTTAATATACTTTATACCTTTCTTGATTACCTTTGTATCTGAGCATCTGCAGACTGCCCCCTTATTTCACAGAATATTTTGACAGAATTACATTTTAGCCAATCAGTGCTGACTCATTAATAACTCAATGGGAGTGAGCACAATGTCATCCATATGACACACATGAACTAGCACTGTCTAACTGGGAAAAACGTAAAATGCACTGAGATAAGAGACAGCTTCAATAGCTTAGAAATTAGCATATTAGCCTACTTAGGTTTAGCTTTCAACAAAGAATACCAAAAGAACAAAAAATAAGTTGTCTGAATCATGAAAGTTTACTGTTCCTTTATCATTTGAATACCAAAGTTGACATATGTAATGTAGCATTTTAATATTTTTGAATTTTGATTCCCATAGAATTTAAGCCAATGAGACTCAACATTTGAAATATTGAAAAAGTTACTAGAGATTGGTGAAATAATTTTTGGAGATTTCACTACCATTATACCTCATAGGGACTTTTCAACAGATTGATACAGTTTCCCATTAAAAGTTTAAGCATTGTCACATACAGCATACCTCCCAACATTTCAAAATTCAAAAGAGGGACACCCCCCCCCTTAAAAAAATTGAAATGTGGTGGGCGGGGCTTAAAAAATCATAAGACCAAAGTAATAAAAAGTAGTAATAGTTAAAAAAAATAACATACACCAAATATTCACATTAAAGGGAGATAAAAGCCAATTTTCTTCTTTCATGACTCAGAGCATACAATTTAAAAATCAAAATCAAATGTACTTGTATTATAATGGTGGTATTCTTTGTTGAAGATGATACTTACATAGGTAGTGTGCTCATGTCTTGAGCACTACTTGGCAGCAAACGTTGCCACCTGGTGCTCTTCCAAATGTATAACATTGTTAAATGAATTCCTACAACACCGCAGCCTTATATTGCTCCGGAAACGTGCATGCTCCTGAGCCTTGCTACCTGTTTTTCAACAAAGGACACAAAATATAAAGCAAAGTAAATTACATAGTAAAAGAAAATTGGGATTTTTTTTTTAAATTGTACACTCTATCTGAATCATAAAAGAAAAATGTTGGGAATAATAACCATTCAATTTATAATGATTATATGTGTTTAACAAATGTGCAGATACATTTGCTTATCTCTATCCATAATACTGCTCATGTATAAAGAGGGGGTGATTACGTGGTTAGGGTACCAGGTTTTTACTGTAAAAGAAGGAAGCATTGTACATATGTTTTAAGAAGTAAAATAAACAGCCCATACTAATTTGTTGAGATTGTAAGGATCTCTATGTACACAGCGCCTCAATGCAATGTTACTGCCGAGAAAAATGTCCTACAACCCTGGTGTCCAGTTTGATTACAAATATCCAGCTCTCTATGCTGTTCTAACTGTATTAAACTGTACCTGGATTAATCAATACCACCTAAGTGATGGATGAGATTTTATGTTCTAGTTTCCCATACAACTTGATAGTCTCTTTATATAACTGAGACAGAGCACATGAAATCAGTACAGCGTAGCTATAGATTTCATACTCTTTTTTAAATTAATTCATAACTACTAGATCCTTCCATCATAAAAAAATAATAAAACAAATAATCCCTTCAAAAGTTTGGGAACAAGAAGTTAATAAGTGAGGCAGGGCTTCTGCTGGCTGCAACTATTATATAAATTAAAAGCAAAACAATTTACAACACAAGTTTTAAAGTTTTTTTTTTTTTGTTTTTTTTTTAGTAGACATCACAAATTAAAAGGATAGGAAATTTTTTTTTTAACTCACTCAAAGCTTCTATATATAATACAGTTACTTGTTATTGGTACCTGTTAATCTTTTTCTTTCCTTTTCTTGTAATTTTAGTAATAGTAAAATAAAAGTATGGAAAAACTCACTTTTATTCTTATTATGGGCTAGATTAAAAGTGGAGTGCAAATTTTGCGGGCGTTAAATAACCATACATTAGAAGTGGCTGGTTATTGCTACTGGGGACTCCAAAAAATAACCAGAAATCAGATCTCTGGTTAATTTTCCAAAAATGCCCCAATTAGCCCCAAATAAAAGAGTATTGTTAATAAAAAAAACCTGCACAAAGCAGTTGTTAGGGTTTAAAATTGGCAGGTGAAACAGCCCAGAAAACTGCCTTTACATTGCTGTCTATGTGTGTTCCATGTAAATATATATGTATATGCTTATATACATATATATTTATGTGTATATACACATATAAACACATACATATATATGTGTCTCACGGCATGAGAACGAGGCTCCCATTGGAGCATATGAAAGCGAGCTCTATTGAGCACAAAGCTTCCATACAATGAGAAAGCAAGCTCACATTTGCATTGCGGGTCACTTCAAATACCAGTGAACAATTGCATTTGCTGGTATTACGAGTGGAGCACAAATATCATGCTTGCGAAGCACAATTTTGTGCTCCACACATAATCTGGCCCTATATGGACCCAGTTACAATGTTGTACCTAGGTAGAACATCATGATGCCCCGCGTGCACATGAAACCAATTTTATTGCCAGCGCATGCACAGAATCGGGCCCCTCTCTTCTCCAGTGTTGCTTCACAATGCAAGTGTGGATGCCAGACGGATACAAGGATTGTGACGCCGACACCAGAGGTAGTGGAGCACCAGAGTGCTGAAGTTCCGGGAACAGGCCAATGAGCAGCAAGTATTTATATTCCCCTAGACAACGAACATTTATTTTTAACCTTACACTATCTATCTATCTATTGGGTTCTTGTAAAGCACGGCTATTCACCCGTAAGGGTCTCAAGACACTGAGGGTTGCAGTTCAGTCGAAGAGCCAGGTCTTGAGGTCCTTTCTGAACTTAGTTAGGGTGGTAGCTTGTCTGAGGTGCAGCAGGAGGGTGTTCCAAGTCTTGGCTGCCAGGTGAGAGAAGGATCTGCCTCCCGCTGTGGTTTTCCTGATGCGGGGGATGACCCGGAGGGCTTGGTTGGCCGATCAAAGTTGTCTGGCAGGGGTGTAGAAGGTAACGCAGTGGTTCAAGTATTCGGGACCGATGTTGTGGAGGGCCTTGAATGCGTGGGTGAGAAGCTTGAAGGTTATTCTTTTGTTGATGGGGAGCCAGTGCAGGTCCCGCAGTGTTTGGTGATGTAGCATTGATGAGGGATGTCAAGGATTAGTCTGGCCAAGGCATTCTGGATGCGCTGTAGTCTCTTTTGGAGTTTGATGGTGGTGCGGGCTTAGAGTACATTACCATAGTCCAGTCGGCTGCTGATGAGGGTGTGAGTGACAGTCTTCCTGGTTTTGGTTGGGATCCATTTGAAGATCTTTCGCAGCAGGTGAAGTGTGTGGAAGCATGCAGAAGAGACGACGTTGATTTGCCGGTCCATGGAGAGCGATGAGTCCAGGATGACGCCTAGATTTCGTGCATGGTCGGTGGGGGTTGGAGGGTATCCGAGGGCTGTGGGCCACCAGGAGTTATTCCAAGCGCATGTGGTGGGACTGAGGAGGTGGACTTCGGTCTTGTCTGCGTTCAGCTTTGGGCAGTTGTAGCTCATCCAGGTGGCGAGCAATATGTATTTGTTTTAATTTATCAATGAAAAGGTAATACAAAAATGGATGTCATGCATTTACATCAATAGTGCGCATGCAAATACCAAATTAGGCAAGTTCTCATGTGAGGTGAACTGAAATGAATATTAAAATTAACTAGCCCAGCTGCAACGCCAATGGATTGGGCAGTAATTGAATTTATAGAAACTATGCCTCCTTATATGGGTGGTCTTACCGCTCATTGCATGAGAATTCTAACATAAAAATAAAGGTATGTAGAAGCTTCTTTTTCAACAAAAACAGTTTTATTTAATTACCTACACAGATGATCCCGTACTGCTGAGCGACACTGGAGAAAATCTCAGAGTTTAGCTGACTTTCTTCACTACAAGTTCATCTTGAACTCTTACTATTCTGCCCTTAATCTATATAAGCAACATAACTTCTCTAAACTTATATCTACTCTTTCTTCAACCCAAAATTACTGTTCTCCACGTTCAATACTCTTCTCCTCCCACCCCCACATCCTACTACAACTTCTCTCTCAGCTCAAAATTTTGCCAGCTACTTCAAAAATAAAATCGACTCCATCAGAAATGAAATTAGCTCTCAACCTACTACTGGTCTCCCACCCCCTCAAAAGCTCACAATCATCAATAACCCACATAGCTCTTTTGCCCCTGTTACAGAGGAAGAAGTTTCTGCCCTTATACTGTCCTCTCACCTCACCACCTGTCCCCTCGACCCCATCCCCTCACAGTCACTCCCCTCTCTCTCTTCTATCCTTACCCCTATACTCACAAACATATTAAACCTCTCCCTCAGCACTGGCATATTTCCCTCATCTCTTAAACATGCACTGGTCAAACCTATCCTCAAAAAGCCTCTCGATCCAACCTCCCCATCCAACTACAGCCCTATTATCCTAGTCCCTCTTGCCTCAAAGCTTCTTCAAAAGCTAGTATATGCACATCTATCCCATTTCATTACATTAAACTCCCTCCTTGACCCACTGCAATCTGGATTTCACCCCCATCACTCCACAGAGACAGCAATTGTTAAGGTTACCAAAGACCTATTTACAGCAAAATCCAAAAGCCACTTCTCTCTGCTTATCTTCCTTGATCTGTCTGCAGCCTTTGATACTGTTGACCACCCTCTTTTGCTCCAAACCCTTCAATCCTTTGAAATTTGCGATACAGCTCTCACATGGTTCTCTTCCTATCTGTCTAACCTTACATTTGGTGTAGCCTTCTCTGGGGCATCCTCTGCCCCGTTACCACTTTCTGTTGGGGTACCACAAGGCTCTTTCCTCTGTCCCCTTGTCTTCTCAATCTACACGTCATCATTAGGTTCCATATTATTATTATTATTATTATTATCGGTTATTTGTAGAGCGCCAACAGATTCCGCAGCGCTATAAAGTCCCATGGGTTTCAATATCATTAATAGAAAAAACAAAGTCCAATGCAGACCACCTTGATTTTAAAAAAGTAGATGATCTATAATTACGGCTACGCATTGCCGAAACGCGTAAGACCAGTTATTTCCCCCCCCCTGTGGTATAGTACCCATGTACTTTTAATTGTTGATAATAAAGCCTTGCTCTTACTTTTTTGAAACTGAGGTGGTCTGCTTTGGACTCTGTGAGCCCTCCTGTCCATTACGTACCTCACTACTTTGGGTAGCTGATTTGTCTTGGATCAGTTGATTTTGCTGATGAACGAACGGAGTGAGCGTGTACATCACTGGGAGCTGGTCAATGTTTGGCTGATGACATTACACAGAAGCGACGATCGCACATACTGTACTGGTCTGCAGGAGCACAACGAAGGTACAGTTTTCTTCCGACTGGAGGTACGCTTAGATCGGAGCCTTACCAGATTGACCAGAAATAAAGGGGTAGGGTTGGTTACGTACCACAGTCCCCCGCCGGCCTCAGGTTGGAAGCTATTTTGCCTTGATCCAGTAAAAAATCAGCATATATATGTGATTGCCCGGTACTTGGATTTTTAATTGGAGAGTTCTCATTGTTCATATTTTTTTCAATATCATTTGTATGCCGATGACACCCAAATCTACCTCTCTGCACCAGACCTATCTCGTACTAACCCGTTTCACTAACTGTCTCTCTCAAAACAGTTTGATGACCTCTTACTACCTCAAGCTAAATTTCTCCAAAACTGAGCTTCTTAATTCCCCCCTTCTTCCAAAATCTCCACCCCCCATTTCTCTATAACTGTCGATAACTCCATCATTACCCCTACCCCACATGCAGATGTCTTGGGGTCACACTTGACTCAGATCTTTCTTTCACTCCTCACATTCAGTCCTTGGCTAAATCCTGCTGCTTCCACCTTAAAAAAATCTCTAAAAATAGACATTTCCTTACACAAGACACAACTAAGATTTTAATCTACTCTCTCATCATTTTCCGCCTCGACTTCTGCAACTCCGTCCTCTCTGATCTCCCTAGTTGCCTTTTAACTCCTTTACAATCCATAATGAATGCCTATGCCAGGCTCATCTTCCTTACACGTCACTCTTCATCTGCTGCACCTCTCTGTCAATCCCTTCACCGGCTTCCTCTTGCCTCCAGGATTAAACACAAAAGCCTCACTCTGACATACAAAGCCCTCAGCTGCACTGCTCTCCCCTTCATCTCAGACCTTGTCTCCCGACCCCTTCACTCTGCTCACGATCTCCTACTCTCCTCCACTTTTGTTAACTCTTCACATTGCTGTTTCCAGACTGGCTCCCAGCTTATGGGACTCCCTGCCTCACTCCACAACACTCTCCCCTAGTTTTGAAAGCGTCAAGCTCTTCCTAAAGAATCTACTATTCAGGGATGTTTATAACCTACACTAACCTTCCTATATCCAATGCTATCCCCTTTTAACCCCTTAGCATGTAAGCTTATAAGCCCAGCTGTTTGTAGTTCACCTTCACAAGATCCGACTACAACAGTGCAACTCTCGACAGGGTCCTCTACCAATATGATCCCTATAAATGTTATCTTGTATAACACCTATGTTTACAACGCTGCAGAATCTGTTAGCGCTCTACAAATAACTGATAATAATAATAATAATAATTACATATATCATAGTTTTAATATATGTTTTCAGTAGGTTCAAATGTGGATTGTTTTCTAACCCTTTAACAAAAAATCTTTCTTTTTTTTCTATCATCTATCTATCATCTCTATATCTATCTATTTATCTATCATCTATCTATCATTATAAATATAAAGACCTTTGGAATAAAAATGTGCATACCCGCAGCAAAATCCAGTGAGTGCGGTCTCTTGATGACTTTCTTCGCTTGTGATAATGCATTTTACCTACTTATCTCTCTCTATCTATATATCTGAGAGATATTAATGGGCACATGTTAGGTGTTTCTAAACATGGAAGTGCTAACAGTTTATTTGCTAGTTAATGAAGATTTGAAAATATACAGACATTAAAACATAAGAACATATGCAAATGCAGTTTGTGTACACAGTTTAGTTAAACTCACACTTGTAGGTTTCTATGTAATCTTACAAATAAAACATAGACAGAACAAATAATTATAATTTTACAATATTAAAAATCAAAGACCAAATAAATAAATCTATTGTGTGGAAATGTTTTAGCGGCAGTGAGTTTATGACATCTCAACATACAGTAGGCATATAAGAATGGCACATACCCTCCGTATCCACATCTGCAAGTTAAACTTTGCAGGGGAGCGGGGCATGATAGCAGCGGTATCGTGTAGCCCCCTATGAGCAGCGGTATCGTATAGCCCCCTATGAGCAGCGGTATTGTGTAGCCCCCTATGAGCAGCGGTATTGTGTAGCCCCCTATGAGCAGCGGTATTGTGTAGCCCCCTATGAGCAGCGGTATCGTGTAGCCCCCTATGAGCTGGCTCCCAGCTTATGGGACTCTGCTTATGGGACGCTGCTCATGTAGCCCCCTATGAGCAGCGGTATTGTGTAGTCCCCTATGAGCAGCAGTATCGTGTAGCCCCCTATGAGCAGCGGTATTGTGTAGCCCCCTATGAGCAGCGGTATTGTGTAGCCCCCTATGAGCAGCGGTATCGTGTAGCCCCCTATAACATACACTAAACACTTGTTGCACCTCCCTCAGACATCCTCATCAAAAAGTAACTCTACTAATAATCTGAAGAAACAGAATATACAAGCACCAAAGAAATAAAAATGGTTGAAAGCACTTTCTAAATCCTATTTGAAAAAATATATCTAAAACTTAAAATAAATATTTTGATATAATAATATAATTCTTTTATTAAAGAGATGTGTTTTTAAATAATGAAAAGGAATTAAACACATAGTTAAAGGAACATGAAATACAATGTTTGCATCTATGAGTTAGACAGAGGATACAATAAAAAAAAAAAAATTCCAATTTACTTATATTATGAAATAAATTTGTTCTCTTGATTTATGGCAGCAGTTTTGCAAGAAAAATTAATAATGTTATGCACTGAACAAGCACCACAGCCTTGTAGTGCTGCAGATACATGCTACCTACCTAGATATTCTCTAATACATACAACAATGTCTGCAGCACCTTAAAACGCCTCCTTTTAGACTTTGAGGCACATTAAATTTGCAATGTTTTGGGCATCTAGATAGTGATAAATCACTACAATAAGCATTATATTTAACTAGAATGTATGTTTATTATTACAACTTTTATTGGG
Organism: Bombina bombina; assembly: GCF_027579735.1. Lineage (NCBI taxonomy): Eukaryota > Metazoa > Chordata > Amphibia > Anura > Bombinatoridae > Bombina > Bombina bombina. The sequence continues at coordinate 197,946,238 of NC_069508.1, read as the reverse complement.
GACATTGCATATGTACACTAGCAGAATTCAGATAATAAAGCTTATATAGGAATTTAGAAAAGTGAGATGACATTATTAAAGAATAAATATTATCGGGAGATAACATTATAACATAGTTAAAAGGACATGAAAGTCAAAAACGTTTATGATTTAGATAGAACTTTTAGTAACAAAAAAAATCTCAAAACCTTTTCAATATACTAATATTATCAAGTTAGCATTATTCTCTCTGTATCCTTTGATGGAGAGCATACCTAGGTAGGCTTAGAGCATGCATGGACATTGACACAGTAGTGGTTGTAGCAATGTATTTAATAATGTTATACATTGTTGAGAATTACAGGGCAGTAGTATTTTCAGCAATATAAAACATTGTTACAAACATTATTGTTAACAATGCTGCCATATAGTGCTTAAAGGGTCACTAAACCAAAAAAAATTTTTCTTTAGTGATTCAGATAGAACAGCAATTTTAAGCAACTTTCTAATTTACGCCTATAATCAATTTTTCTTCAGCACCCTAATTAGTGCTTGCTTATTGATGGCTACACTTAGCTGGTATGCTGGTTAGGAAGCTGTGGTCTGATGACCACTGCTTCCTAACTTTCAGCTACTTCTCACACTTTATAAATGGGGGCCTTGGTTTTAACAGCACAGAAATGTTTGCAGCGGGGAAGATAAATGCCCTGAGCATAAACTAACTTTTATTTTTAAACTTTTGAAAAATAAATCTAAGAATAATAAGCAAAGGTCAGCGGTTAAGTTTCTGCTCTGCATCCACATCCATCCATCTCACAGGTTTTCTCCTTTGAGTGATAACCCCTGTATTGTCATTCAGCAACCCTCATTGTATGGTGTCAAGTTCGCATTTGTGACGTTTTTATAAATATTACTTTTTACTACTTTTGTGTGAGATACTGTTTGCCTACCAGTATAAAGTAGGTGTGCGCATTATCCTGAGCCTGGACTGGCTCCACTAAATGTGAGTAATCATTTGTCTGTATTTTATCATCTATTCCAAGTGGGATACAGAATTACACTATGGTGTGTTTTTTCTTCTATTATTTCATGTGAGGACGAATTTGAAGACATCGGCTGCAGAACATTCCCTCAGGAGTGAATATATCCTTCTTATCAATTAATGAACAAATGAGTGTGCGGTAATCTTGACATCAGTATGTTTTTATATACAGAATCAGACTATAGCATTTTTTTTCAAGACATGAAGATCCACTTGCATTATTTTGAACGAATCTTGTGTGAAATCTGAACTGTGATTGATTTAAAATACATGGGTATATCCTATACATTGTAACATAGTAGAACAGTAGATGAGGTTGAAAGAAGACAGTAGTCCATCAAGTTCCACCTATACATATCGTACTTCATTTACAATAAAGAAGCTGCCAATGAAGCTTACATTAATACAATTAGATAAGCTGAACCATTTAACACAAGCAATCATATCCTTGAATTCTGTTTCTAGACAGAAATGTATTTAAACAATTTTTAAATGTATGTAAGGTATTGGCATTCACTAGCTCCTTAGGCAAGGAGTTCCACAATTTGATTTTAGAGTGAAAAAAAAAACTTTACATTGCTGGAGATTAACACTCCTTAACGCTAGCCTTAAATTGTAACCTCCTGTCACAAACAAATGTATTGGACCTTCGCCCAGCTCTGTATATAGGCCTTGAACATATTTCTATAAAGTCATCTTATCACCTCTAAAGTGCCTTTTTTTCTAGAGAAAGCAGACCCAATTTGGCTAACCTCTCCTTATGGTCTAAATCTTCCATTCCCCTCATCAGTTTTACGGCTCTTCTCTGAACATCTCCTATATCTGCAATGTCCTTTTTTAAAATTTCTCCCCAGAATTGCACTCCATACTCAAGATGAAGTCTTACCAAGAAATCATATAGAGACAGGATTGTGCTTAAAGGGACAGTCAAGTCTAAAAAAAACTTTCATGATTCATGCATGTAATTTTAAACAACTTTCCAATTTACTTTTATCACCAATTTTGCTTTGTTCTCTTAGTATTCTAAGTTGGTTCATATGCTAATTTCTTAGACCTCGTAGGCCGTCTCTAATGTAAATGCATTTTGACAGTTTTTCACCACTAGAGGGCATTAGTTCGAGTATTTCATATAGATAAAATTGAGCTCATGCATGTGAAGTTACCCAGGAGTGAGCACTGATTGCCTAAAATGCAATTCTGTCAAAAGAACTGAAATAAGTGGTCAGTCTGCAGAGGCTTAGATACAAGGTAATCACAGAGGTAAAAAGTATATTAATATAACTGTGTTGGTTATGCAAAACTGGGGAATGGGTATTAAAGGGATTATCTATCTTTTTAAACAACAACAATTCTGGTGTTGACTATCCCTTTAATGAAATACATGCTAGTACCTTACTTGCTATAGAAGATGATGCCTCACATTGTGAACTCATTCTTAGCTTGTTATCTATAATTATGCCTAGATCATTTTCCTCTACTGTACACAGTCTACTGTAGTTCCATTTAAATAATAGGTGGCCTGCTTTGTTTACTTCCAAAATGTAGGACATTATATCTTCCACTGTTTTTTAACTGTTTCATCTGTAAAATAGAGATGTTGCTAATAATTCTTCCTCCAAGTCATTAAAAAAAATAATAAGAAAAGGGCCCAGTACTGATCATTGGGAGACCCTGCTAATTACTTTTGTCCAATATAAGTATGATCCATGTATTACTACTCGCTGCCCCCTGCCTCTTCTCCAGTAGCTATTATTTTCATATTTTTCATGTCCCTTAAATTTGTACATGATTCTCCCATGTGACACTGTATCAAACGCCTTTGAAAAATTCAAATACATCACATCAACTGTTTTCCCTTTATCTATATTCTCTCTTACTTCCTCATAGAATCTAATTAGATTAGTTTGACATGATCTATTTCTCATAAAACCATGCTGATTTGAACTCATAATCTTGTTTTTCCGAATATACTCTTGATTATAATCCCCTATAATCCCTTCCAGTACCCACCCCACTTCTAATGTTAGTCTTAAAGGTCTATAGCTTCCTGGATCAGCTCTTCTTTCCTTTTTTAAAGTGGCACCACATCATGGCCCCTTGTTGACTTTGGATCTTTTCGGAGATGGATTTATACTTGTGAAAGATGACAACACTAATAACTGGATTTGCTCAGATCTTAGTGTAGTGATCTTTCACAAGCATAAATCCAGTCCTAGAAAAAGTCAACGAGAGGCCACGAGTGCTCATGTTTACTTAGAACCCTTGGGTGTATTACATCTGGACCGGGAGTATTATTTACCCTGATATTATAGAATTTGTTTTCCTGATATTATCTAGAGATAACCCAGTCAATGGAATTGGCTTGTATGTTCTAGTTTGTTTCAATGAGGCCCATTTATCAAGCTCCGTATGGCTCGCCAGAAACAGCAGTTATGAAGCAGTTATGAAGCAGCTGTCTAAAGACCGCTGCTCCATAACCCTGTCCGCCTGCTCTGAGCAGGCGGACAGACATCGCCACAATTTAACTCGATCGAGTATGATCGGGTTGATTGACACCTCCCTGCTGGTGGCCGATTGGCTGCGAGTCTGCAGGGGGCGGCGTTGCACCAGCAGTTCTTGTGAGCTGCTGGTGCAATGCTGAATACAGAGAGCGTATTGCTCTCCGCATTCAGCGAGGTCTTGCGGACCTGATCCGCACTGTCAGATCAGGTCCGCAGGACCTTTGATACATAGGCCTCAATGTCTCTTCCACTAGTTCCTTTCTTGTGTATACTGAATAAAATAAATGGTTTTATTCCACATCCTTATACTTTCACTGTTAATCATGCTACCCTTCTCATATTTTAAAATACCTATATTTGCCTTCCAAGATTTTTGATATTTTATTTTTTTGCAATTAATCTTTAATTTTCAATTTTGGCTAATCTGATTGCTCTTTTGCATGCTTTGCTACATTCCTTATATATTTGGAATGTTGAGCCTGTACTCTTTTATTTGAGTAATTTATATGCCCTGCATTTTTTCCTAATTTCTATTAACACATTTTTGTTTTTTCCACTTTGGTTTGGATTTGTTTATTTTACTTCTATAACCATAGGGAATGTGTTGATGTGTATGTTTATCTAACAAGGTTTTAAATGTTCTCCGTATATCATCTTTTTACCATGAATACTTTGCTACAATTTATGTTATTTAACAATTTCCTTAAATCATTAAATTTTGCATTTAAAAAAAAAAAAAAAATATTAAAAATCTTGGTTGAACCCTTGTAACATTGCTTATGAAAAGGGAGTTTAAATATGACCATATTATGATCACTGTTACCTAAATGTTCTTTGACTTCTATTTTCAATTGTTTACTGTTTGATAGCACTAAATAGAGAATAGCTTTATTTCTAGTTGGCTCCTCTAATTATTGATATACAGACATAGCATTATTATTTCTATTTTTACTTTTTAAATAACTTGTATCGTATTTGAATCTATTCAGTTATTATTTAATCCATCATATAGTTGTAACTTGGAACAAAATATTTATAATTTAGCTTCACTTTTAACTTGGTATCTTTATTATTTTTATTTCAGCTGAGTATTAAAGAGATAGAAAAGTCAAAATTAAAATGTGCACAAGTTTTTGTATTTTACTTCCATAAGCCAAAATGCTTTTAGTAAATGCTATAACTAATTTTCTGCAGCATAAGTACATATCCTGTGACGGCAATGTACCAGTATTCTCTGCTCAGAGAGCTGGTGCCGGTCTGTATTATTTCTGGGAAGACGTCATTTGTGTCATACAAGACACTACTGACTCTCTGAGAAGTTGGGTGCTTGAACACTGGTGCACGAGCCCTCACAGGATATGTGCATATGATGCAGGAAAACAGTAATAGCTTTTACTAGAAGCATTTTTTCTAATAGAAGTATATTGCAAGAATGCTTCTTTTCAAATTGAAATGCACCTTTCAATTTTGACCGTTCTATCCCTTTAAGTATGTTAAATTTGATAGACACAACCAGGCTGTCAATAGTATGGCCAGAATAAATATGTGGTAGAGGAAAGATGCGACAACATATTTTACAATCCTACAATTTAAATACTGATTCAGTGTAACGCAATAGCCATGCAATGAATAATCTTCTTTAGATAATGCTGCAAAGTAACAATGTTTTTACTGTGAAAACAGAGTTCAAAGAAAGGTGCCCAACTGAAATGCTGTAAAGGTTAGGGTTAAGCTTGTTGTAAAGGTTAACACCTTAGCTGACAGAGATTGATCGGATGAACTGCAGGGTACAAGGCTTCGTTCTACACATTTTCATTTTAACTGATGCCTTTTAATTTAATACTGATTTTTTTAAAGGTACAGTCTAATAATTTCCTTTTGATCCATTCCCCAGTTTTGCATAACCAACACAGTTATATTAATATACATTTTACCTCTGTGATTACCTTGTATGAAAGCCAATGCAGACTTCCCCCTTATCTCAGTTCTTTTGACAGACTTGCATTTTATCAAATCAGTGCAGACTCCTAAGTGACTCTATGGGCCGACACCTACATAATGTTATTAACACCTAATCTGCCGCCCCCAACGTCGCCGCCACTATAATAAACATATTAACCCCTAAACCGCTGCACTCCCGCATCGCAAACACTAGTTAAATATTATTAACCCCTAATTGGCCGCCCCCGTCTCCGCCACTATACTAAATTTATTAACCCCTAAACCTAAGTCTAACCCTAACCCTAACACCCCCTAACTTAAATATAATTCAAATAAATCTAAATAAAAATTGCTATCTTTACCTAAATAATTCCTATTTAAAACGAAATACTTACCTATAAAATAAACCCTAAGCTAGCTACAATATAACTAATAGTTACATTGTAGCTAGCTTAGGGTTTATTTTTATTTTACAGGCAAGTTTGCATTTATTTTAACTAGGTAGATTAGTTACTAAATACTTATTAACTATTTACTAACTACCTAGTTAAAATAAATACAAATTTACCTGTAAAATAAAACCTAACCTGTCTTACACTAACACCTAACATTACACTACAATTAAATAAATTACCTAAATTAAATACAATTCCCTAAATTACAAAAAAACCCACTAAATTACACAAAATAAAAAACAAATGATCAGATATTTAAACTAATTACACCTAATCTAATAGCCCTATCAAAATAAAAAAGCCCTCACAAAATAAAAAAAAAACATAGCCTAAACTAAACCACCAATAGCCCTTAAAAGGGCCTTTTGTGGGGCATTGCCCCAAAGAAATCGGCTCTTTTACATGTAAAAAAAATACAAACACCCCCACAACAGTAAAACCCCCCACCCACACAACTAATCCCCCCAAATAAAAACCTAACTAAAAAAACCTAAGCTCCCCATCACCCTGAAAAGGGCATTTGGATGGGCATTGCCCTTAAAAGGGCATTTAGCTCTATTGCTACCCAAACCCTAACCTAAAAATAAAACCCGCAATAAACCCTTAAAAAAACCTAACACTAACACCTGAAGATCCACTTACAGTTTTGAAGAGCCGACATACATCCTCAATGAAGCCGGGAGAAGTCCTCATTGAAGTGACAAGAAGTCCTCAATGAAGTACGGAGAAGTCTTCATCCAAGCCGGCAGAAGTGGTCCTCCAGACGGGCAGAAGTCTTCATCCAGACGACATCTTCTATCTTCATCCATCCGGCGAGGAGCGGGTCCATCTTCAAGACATCCGGCGCAAAGCATCCTCTTCTTCTGACGTATAATGAAGAATGAAGGTTCCTTTAAATGACGTCATCCAAGACGGCGTCCCTTGAATTCTTATTGACTGATAGAATTCTATCAGCCAATCGGAATTAAAGGTGAACAATTCCTATTGGCTGATGCAATCAGCCAATAGGATTGAGCTCACATGCAAGCTCAATCCTATTGGCTGATTGGATCAGCCAATAGGATTGAAGCTCAACCCTATTGGCTGATTGCATCAGCCAATAGGATTTTTTCATCTTTAATTCTGATTGGCTGATAATATTCTATCAGCCAATCGGAATTCAAGGGACGCCATCTTGGATGACGTCATTTAAAGGAACCTTCTTTCTTCGTTAGACGTCGGAAGAAGAGGATGCTCTGATGGAAGATGGACCCGCTCTTTCCCATTACCCAGAAAATAGATTGCACCAGTGAATATGTAGTGTACCTCATCACATGCCAACAGTGCCCCCTTCAATATGTGGGCCTCACAACACGCCCCCTAAAAGTTCGCATTAGGGAATATCTGCTGTCATTGGATGAGGACACCCCCAAAACTCCAGTGGCCAAATATTTCCGTTCCCCTGGTAGTCGCATCAAACATCTCTTTCATTTTGTGGGTATTGATCACATTAGGAGAGATATTAGGGGGGTGATATAATAGTCAAGCTATTGAGGAAAGGAGCCTATTGGATTTTTATCTTACACACCAAATTTCCTAAGGGCATCAATATGAGATATGTTTTGGACCTGTTCATTGATTGAAGTCTTTTTACTCCCCTATCCCCTTTCTCTCTCTCCTCTTCCATCGGCCCTGCTCCCATATTTATATAATAGGAGATTATCTCCACTATTTCATGGAGCTAGTGGTGTCCTTCTCGGTTCGTTTGATACCTTTCCCTCCCCTAGTGTTCCCCTTATTTTACCTCTTCACTTGTTTAGGCCAATATACATATAACATAAATTTTTCTTTAGGCTTCCTTTTTTCCTTTTATTGTTTCATTACTTTTTAGTCCTTTTTTTATTACCATGATATGTTTTTTATTTATTTTCCATGTTCTTTTATTATGCTTAAATATTCTTGTTTTGCCTATGATGCCTTATATTAGTATTTATCCCTTTTTAACTACCTTTATCATTTTTTAGCAATTTTTTATACATCTATATACATATTTCTTTGTAAATATGGCTAAATCAGTTAAACATTACCCATGAATTTTGACTATGTATTCATTACATACACATTTTCTTATATTTCCCAGGGTTACTTACTACATTAGCTTTTTTGTTTTGTCACTATTTCATTATATTATGTTATAATCTTGCCAATTTCTGTTTGTTAGTTTTGTAACTGTTTCGCTTTCTGAGCTAATATTTTACTATAGCACTGAATCGATTTATCTATAGGGAGCCTTGTCCTGGCTGTTAAGGGACATAAAAATTATTTCATGATTTAGAAAGAGCATGCAATTTTAAACAACTTTTCACTTTACTTATATTATTGCATTTGCTTCATTCTCTTGATATCCTTTGTTGAAAAGCATCTATAGATACTCTCAGTAGCTGCTGATTGGTGGCTGCACATATATGCCTCGTATAATTGGCTCAGCCATGTGCATCGCTATATCTTCAACAAAGGATATCTGAAGAATGAAGCAAATGAAATAAAAAAAGTAAATTGGAATGTGGTTTAAATTGTATTCTCTATCTGAATCATGAAAGAACAATTGTGGGTTTCCTGTCCCTTTAAGCAGAGGTGCTGCAGAACTAGAGATCAGGGCTGCGATCTGATATACGGTGCAGGTTTCGGCGCAAGCGTGGAAACCTGCTCCGCCCGTAGTTTCAGCTCGCAACTCGAGCTATCTTATATACGGCACCGTCAGATGCTAAAGTGCCGTAAGTCTGACAAACTAGCGATGTCCAGAAATCTGCGTAAGTACAAATTTCTGGAGTCGCCAGTGACTTACAGAACCTTACCTATACCGCCGCCACCTATAATAAATGTATTACCCCCTAATCTAATCCCCCTACACCGCCGCTACCTATAATAAATGTATTACCCCCTAATCTAATCCCCCTACACCGCCACCACCTATATTAAAATTATTAACCCCTAATCTAATCCCCCTATACCGCTGCCACCTATATTAAATTAATTAACCCCTAAAATACTAAAATATCCCTACCACTAAACCTAAGTCCAACCCTACAAATAGCCCTGAAAAGGGATTTTTGCGTGGCATTACCCCAAAGTAATCAGCTCTTTTACCAGCCCTTAAAAGGGCTTTTTGGGGGGCATTGTCACAAAGTAATAAGCTCTTTCTTTCATGTAATTAGCAAAAGTCCATGAGCTAGTGACGTATGGGATATACATTCCTACCAGGAGGGGCAAAGTTTCCCAAACCTTAAAATGCCTATAAATACACCCCTCACCACACCCACAATTCAGTTTTACAAACTTTGCAGGCTGGAGCCCGGTTTTCCTCTCAGAGTGCAGTGAATGTCAGAGGGATGTGAAGAGAGTATTGCCTATTTGAATTCAATGGTCTCCTTCTACGGGATCTATTTCATAGGTTCTCTGCTATCAGTCGTAGAGATTCATCTCTTACCTCCCTTTTCAGATCGACGATATACTCTTATATACCATTACCGCTACTGATTCTCGTTTCAGTACTGGTTTGGCTATCTACTTTATGTAGATGAGTGTCCTGGGGTATGTAAGTCTTATTTTTTGTGACACTCTAAGCTATGGTTGGGCACTTTATATGTAAAGTTCTAAATATATGTCTTTAAACTTATATTTGCCATGATTCAGGATAATCAGTATTCCTTCATTCAGACTGTCAGTTTCATTATTTGGGATAATGCATATGAATAAATATTTTTTTTTTCTTACCTTGAAAATTTTCAATTGACTTTTTTCCCTGTGGGCTGTTAGGCTCGCGGGGGCAGAAAATGCTTCAATTTATTGCGTCATTCTTGGCGCAAACTTTTTTGGTGCAAAATTTTGTCATTTCCGGCGCCGTAGTTGTCGCCGGAAGTTTGTTCGTTGTTACGTCATTTTTTTGATGCATGTGTGTTCAGACGTTTTTTTGCGCCAAAAAATGTGGGCGTCGTTTTCGGCGTCAGAGGATGTGGCGTCATACTTGGCGCCAAAACATATGGGCGTTGTACTTGGCGCCAATAATGTGGGCATCATACTTGGCGCCAAAAATGTGGGCGTCATTCTTGTTCCACTTTTTCTCACATTATTTAAGTCTCACTTTTTTGTTGCTTCTGGTTGCTAGAGGCTTGTTTGTTTTGCATTTTTTCCCATTCCTGAAACTGTCATTTAAGGAATTTGATCATTTTGCTTTATATGTTGTTTTTTTCTATTACATATTGCAAGATTTTCCATAAACTGTTCCTGGATCAGAACATACTGAGGGATTCCTGTTGACTGAGATAAGTCCTACCAAAGCTAAGTTCATTTATTTTAAATGTTATGAATGTTTATCTTTAGCTATGGTTTGTAATAAGTTATCATGATAAACTTTTACATGCAGAATCCATTAGTATTTATGCTTTATGTATTGCTATTCTTTTTACATCTTATGTACAAGATATACTTAGAAATTTATAAGAATTTTTTTCTGATTCTATTTTAAAGGCTTTGTCTGACGTCCCGCCTTCTAATAAAATTTCTAGGTCTTTTTCAAACTTCTTTTAGTTGATGAAGTTTCAAATGACCAACAACATAATGAATTATCCTTCTCTGATGGTGCTTTTTTTCTCATTCAGAATTTTTCTTCATCAGATATTGACACTAACAAATCTACTTTTTTTCTTTATTAGAGTATATTTGTTCTTTGTTCAAAAGGTGTTGATTATTTTGGATATTGAAATAGCTAGTTCTTTTGATTTTAACCCCTTAATGACCGCAGCACTTTTCCATTTTCTGTCCGTTTGGGACCAAGGCTATTTTTACATTTTTGCGGTGTTTGTGTTTAGCTGTAATTTTCCTCTTACTCCTTTACTGTACCCACACATATTATATACCGTTTTTCTCGCCATTAAATGGACTTTCTAAAGATACCATTATTTTCATCATATCTTATAATTTACTATAAAAAAATTATAAAATATGAGGAAAAATTGAAAAAAAAAACACTTTTTCTAACTTTGACCCCCAAAATCTGTTACATTTCTACAACCACCAAAAAACACCCATGCTAAATAGTTTCTAAATTTTGTCCTGAGTTTAGAAATACCCAATGTTTACATGTTCTTTACTTTTTTGCAAGTTATAGGGCCATAAATACAAGTAGCACTTTGCTATTTCCAAACCATTTTTTTTCAAAATTAGCGCTAGTTACATTAGAACACTAATATCTTTCAGGAATACCTGAATATCCCTTGACATGTATATATTTTTTTTTAGTAGACAACCCAAAGTATTGATCTAGGCCCATTTTGGTATATTTCATGCCACCATTTCACCGCCAAATGCGATCAAATAAAAAAAATCATTCACTTTTTCACAAATTTTTTCACAAACTTTAGGTTTCTCACTGAAATTATTTACAAACAGCTTGTTTAATTATGGCACAAATGGTTGTAAATTCTTCTCTGGGATCCCCTTTGTTCAGAAATAGCAGACTTATATGGCTTTGGTGTTGCTTTTTGGTAATTAGAATGCCACTAAATGCCACTGCGCACCACACGTGTATTATGCCCAGCAGTGAAGGGGTTAATTAGGGAGCATGTAGGGAGCTTTTTGGGGTAATTTTAGCTTTAGTTTAGTGTAGTAGACAACCCCAAGTATTGATCTAGGCCCATTTTGGTATATTTCATGCCACCATTTCACCGCCAAATGCGATCAAATTAAAAAAAAACGTAAAATGTTTCACAATTTTAGGTTTCTCACTGAAATCATTTACAAACAGCTTGTGCAGTTATGGCACAAATGGTTGTAAATGCTTCTCTGGGATCCCCTTTGTTCAGAAATAGCAGACATATATGGCTTTGGCGTTGCTTTTTGGTATTTAGAAGGCCGCTAAATGCCGCTGCGCATCACACGTGTATTATGGCTAGCATTGAAGGGGTTAATTAGGTAGCTTGCAGGGTTAATATTAGATTTAGTGTAGAGCTCAGCCTCCCACCTGAAACATCAGACCCCCTGATCCCTCCCAAACAGCTCTCTTCCCTCCCCCACCCCACAATTGTCCCCGCCATCTTAAGTACTGGCAGAAAGTCTGCCAGTACTAAAATAAAAGCTATATATATATTTTTTTTTTAAAGCATATTTACATATGCTGCTGTGTACGATCCCCCCTTAGCCCCCAACCTCACTGATCCCCCCCAAACAGCTCTATAACCCTCCCACTCTATCTTGATAGGCGCCATCTTGGGTACTGGCAGCTGTCTGCCAGTACCCAGTTTAGAAGAAAAAATGTCTTTATTTTTCATTTTGTAAGCATTTCTGTAGTGTAGCTTCCCCCCACACAAAACCAACCCCCCACCCCTCCACGATCTCTTTTTGTGCTTTTGCACAAACAAGATTAGGCCAATTATTACTTAAAAATTTTTCCGTAGTGTAGCGGTTCCCACCCGCTCCCGCCCCGTGCACGCGCCCGCCCGCCACCCTCCGTGCACGCGGTGCCGCCCCCGATCCCACCCCCGTGACTTAACACAGCACACCGATGGCCGCCCACCCGCCTCCCAAGTCGGCTCCCACCCACCAACGATACCGGCCATCGATGTCCGGTGCAGAGAGGGCCACAGAGTGGCTCTCTCTGCATCGGATGGCCATGTATGGTTATTGCAGGATGCCTCCATATCGAGGCATCACTGCAATAACCGGAAAGCAGCTGGAAGCGAGCAGGATCGCTTCCAGCTGCTTTCCACACCGAGGACGTGCAGGGTACGTCCTCAGGCATTAACTGCCTTTTTTTTGAGGACGTACCCTGCACGTCCTCGGTCATTAAGGGGTTAAAGACTAGCTAACATTTGAATTCTGCTTGTTTATCTTCTGTGGTTTCTTCAGAGGGTTTTTTCCAGTTCCTGATATAGGGAATGGAACAGGCTGAGAATTTTCTTTTAGTCCTTCTTTAAGGTTTTTAAATTGTATTCTTTGCCGGCAGTTAGTTTTCAGTTTTGAGGAAAGATTCCCCAAGTTAATGCGGCTATCTCTACTCCTGCTAAATATACTATTATTCTTATAGCAAATAGTACTTATTTTTTTCCTTCAGATGGTCGTATCTTATTTAAGGAAAATTATTTTCAGGTACTTTTCTTAGTCCTGTAATTTATTTGGCTGATATTGCAATTGCTGCATCTCTCTGGTTGGATACTTTAAGATCAAGTATCGGATTATGATTTGTTTTAGCATTGTTAAAAGGACAAAATCTTCTATTTTTTTGAAGTCCAGACTAAGTGATATTGCATTGTCTTGTTATCTTGCATTTGTTGATTATGCAAGTCCAGTGTGTTGTCTGATCCTTTAACTTGATTAACATGCTAATAATTTCATTTCTGTTGTCATTTTATTAAAATATTTCACAAATGAGGTTTAATCTCTGTCTTTAGCTTTTTTAGCTAGAAGAACTTTGTGATTTCAATCTTGGAATGCTAATTTGATTTCTAAAATCCATATTTCTTTTTTTTCCAAGATATTCAATTATTCGGTTCATAATTGGATTCAATTATTTAACTGTTACTCTGGGCTTCAGGATTGAGTTCTAAGACTAAAACTTTAAGCTTATATTAGATTTCTGTTCTTACTAAGGAACGGAATCCTGAATTCTTCCCCAAGTAACATATTTATAATTGGAAGTTTTTTGTTCTCCATTCAATTAAACCTTTTAAAAGTTTTAAGTCAGCTCCCTAAATTTGCATGTAGGTGCGATTCTTATTTCAGCTTGGCTGGTAAGGGGCAGGTTAAGACTTTTTTTAAATTTGTTTGGTTCTATTCGGTCCAAACTTCTTAAACTTTGGGTACAGAATAAGTTTCAGAGTAAAACCGTCTGTGAGAAGTCTTTTTTCTCTATCATATTCCAGCTATTCCAGTAAGACTATCACTTTCCTGAAGTGTGTCTCAGACCTGGAGATTTTGGGGTTTTATTCAAGACTATTCATTGGTCCAAAGATAGAAAATCTTTTTGAATTATCATATAAGTGTACCATATTTTAGAATGGTGTTTATATGGTCTATTCTGCCTTTTTGGCCAGTGATAGCATTATTTGTTTACAATAGATGCATATCTTCATTTTCTGTTTTCATTCAGATTATTTTTATTATTTTCTGAGATTCTCTTTTTTTGACAAGCATTACCAATTTGTTGCTTTTCCTTCTGGTCTAGCGACAGCTCTAAGAATCTTTTCAAGGTTCTCAGTGTTCCTTTTTTGGACGGTATAGTGGTACTGGCTCAGTCTTTTTCGTTCTGTGGAATCTCATATGATTCAATTTTGTTGTTTCTTCAAGACATGGTTAGAGGATATTTTTATCAAAAGCTCCTTGATTTCTCACACAAGGGTCACCTTTTTTTTCAGGTTTCCAGATAGATTGTGTCAATGTTTTTGTCTCTAACAGACAAGTGACAAGTTTATTGGGTTCCGTTTGTCGGAACCTTCAGTCTCTATTATTTCCTTCAAGTTGCTATATTTGCATGGAAGTTTTAGGTTTCATGGCTGCAGCATTGGATTCGTTTCCCTTTGCTCATTTTATAGGAAACCTTTTCCAGTTTTTTAAGCTGAATAATGGTGCAGGGATTCTAGGATATCACATTTTATATCTTTGAATCCTAATGTTTAACTATCTTTGATTTGGTGGTTAAGATCACCATCATTTAGTTCTACAGGTCTCTTCGGTTCTTTCAACCTGGACCTTGATCTTTACAGATGCAAGTCTTTTAGGTTGAGAGGCTGTCTGAGGATCTCTGTCAGCACAAGGGGTTTGGAAATCTCAGGAGGCGAGATTACCATTTGATATTCTGGAACTCCGTGCATTCTCAGAGTTCTTCAGTTTGGTTTCTTTTTGTAGAAGAGACTTTTTTTTCAGACAGATAATGTCACAACTGTGGCGTGTGTCTATCATCAGGGTGGGACTATCAGTTTTTAGGCTGTGACAGTAGTATCTCGGATATTTGCTTGGACTAAATCCAGCTCCTATCTAATTTCTGTGGTCTTTTTCCCAGGTATAGACAATTGGGAAGCAGATTATCTCTGTTAATCAAGCTTTACATCCGGGAGAATGGTCTCTTTACCCAGATATGTTTTTCAATTTTTCAGATGTGAGGGCTTCCAGAAATAGATCCGATGGCATCTCATCTAGACAAGGAACTTCCCAGGGGCCTATTCAGGTTCTGGGATCCTCAGGCGGAAGTAGTGTATGCATTAACACTTCCTTGGAATTATCAATCTGTCTATATTTTTTCATCTCTGGTTCTTCTTTTTAGAGTGATTTTCTAAATCATCAGAGACCAATTTTTGGTGTGGCTGGTGGCTCCAGCATGGCCACACAGGTTTTGGTATATGGTTCTTGTTCGGATGTCCAGTTGCCAGTCTTGGTTACTTCCATTAAGGCCAGACCTTATATCTTAAACATTTGTTTTTTTCATCAGGAATTCAAACTATTAATTTGATGGTATGAAAATTTAACGCTTGGTACTTAGTCATAGAAGTTTCTCTGATTCAGTGATTAATACTATGTTGCAGGCTCGTAAATCTGTGTCTAGTAGGATTTATTATCGAGTTTGGAAGATTTACATCTCTTGATGCTCTTTTTATGAATTCTCTTGGCATTCTTTTAGAATTCCTAGGATTTTATAGTTTCTTCATAAGGTTTTGTCTGCATGTTCCTTGAAAGGACAAATCTCTGCTTTTCTGTGCTGTTTCACAGTAAGAATTGCTAAATCTTTCTGATATTCATTGTTTTGTTCAGGCTTTGGTTCGTATCAAGCCTGTCATTTAAGCCAATTTCTCCTCCTTGGAGTCTTATTTTGGTTATGAAGGCCTTTTAGACTCTTCTATTTGAGCATATGCTTTCTTTGGACATTAATTACTTTCAAGGAAAGTATTGTTCTTTTTAGACATCTCTTCAGCTAGAACAGTTTTTTGAATTATCTGTTCTTTCTTGTGAATCTCCTTTTTCTGATTTTTCATCAGGATAAGGTGGTTTTTGCTGTCCTCATTTCAAATTTTACCTAAAGTTGTGAATTTTAACAACATTAGTGGAGGAATTATTGTCCCTTCCTTGTGTCCTAATCCTAAGAATTCTTTGGTAAGATTCTTACATTCTTTTGATGTGGTAAGAGTTTTGAAATATTATGTTGAAGCTATTCAGTTTTCAGACAGACTTCTAGCCTATTTGTTATCTTTTCTGGTTTTAGGAAAGGTCAGAAGGCTTCTGCCTTTTCTTTGGCATCTTGGTTAAAGCTTTTGATTCATCATGCTTATTTGGAGTTGGGTTAATCCCCGCCTCTGAGGATTAGGGCTCATTCTACTAGGTCAGTTTCTACTTCCTGGACTTTTTAGAATGAAGCTTCTGTTGATCAGATTTGCAAAGCAATGACTTGGTCTTCTTTGCATACTTTTACTAAATTCTACCATTTTGATGTTTTCTCTTCTTCAGAAACAGTTTTTGGTAGAATAGTTCTTCAGGCAACTGTTTCAGTTTGATTCTTCTGCTTATATTTCAGTTTTTTTCATTATAAAAATTGAAACGTTTGATTTGGGTAGTGGATTAATTTTTTCAGCGGAATTGGCTGTCTTTATTTTATCCCTCCCTCTCTAGTGACTCTTGCGTGGAAGTTCCACATCTTGGGTATCTGCTATCCCATACGTCACTAGCTCATGGACTCTTGCTAATTACATGAAAGAAAACATAATTTATGTAAGAACTTACCTGATAAATTCATTTCTTTCATATTAGCAAGAGTCCATGAGACCCACCCTTTTTGTGGTGGTTATGATTTTTTTGTATAAAGCACAATTATTCCAATTCCTTATTTTTTGATGCTTTCGCTCTTTTCTTATCACCCCACTTCTTGGCTATTCGTTAAACTGAATTGTGGGTGTGGTGAGGGGTGTATTTATAGGCATTTTAAGGTTTGGGAAACTTTGCCCCTCCTGGTAGGAATGTATATCCCATACGTCACTAGCTCATGGACTCTTGCTAATATGAAAGAGATGAATTTATCAGGTAAGTTCTTACATAAATTATGTTTTTGTCTGTAATGTAATCTAATCCCCCTACACCGCCACCACCTATGTTAAATATATTAACCCCTAATCTAATCCCCCTACACTGCCGCCACCTATAATAAATGTATTAACCCCTAATCTATTCCCCCTACACCGCTGCCACCTATATTAACTATATTAACCTTAATTATACTAGGGTTAATATAGTTAATATAGTTATTATATCATATATATTAACTATATTAACCCTATCTAACTCTAACACCACTAACTTAATTATTATTAAAATAAATCTAAATAATATTAATATTAACTAAATTATTCCTATTTAAAACTAAATACTTACCTATAAAATAAATCTTGAGACAGCTACAATATAATTAATAATTACATTGTAGCTATTTTAGGGTTTATATTTATTTTACAGGTAACTTGTTATTTATTTTAACTAGGTACAATAGCTATTAAATAGTTAATAACTATTTAATAGCTACCTAGTTAAAATAATTACCAATTTACCTGTAAAATAAATCCTAACCTAAGTTACAAATACACCTACACTATCAATAAATTAAATAAACTACAAATATCTAAACTAAAATACAATTAAATACACTAAACTAAATTACAAAAAAAAACAAACACTAAATTACAAAAAATAAAAAAAGATTACAAGAATTTTAAGCTAATTACATCTATTCTAAGCCCCCTAATAAAATAACAAAGCCCCCCAAAATAAAAAAATTCCCTACCCTAATCTAAATTAAAAAAGTAAACAGCTCTATTACCAGCCCTTAAAAGGGCCTTTTGTGGGGCATTTCCCCAAAGTAATCAGCTCTTTTGCCTGTAAAAAAAACAGCAAACCCCCTATTACAACCCACCACCCACATACCCCTATTCTAACCCACCCAATCCCCCCTTAAAAAAAACCTAAGTCTAACCCCCAAGTGATCCTTTCCTGTGCTGAAGACCGGCGGAGAAGGTCCTGTTCCAGGCGGAGAAGTCTTTTTCCAGGCGGCAACCTCTTTTTCTTCCAGGATTAGAATAGCCAATAGAATTACAGTAGCTCTTATTCTATTGGCTATTCAAATCAGCCAATAGAATTAAAGTAGCTTGCATCCAATTGGCTGATTTGAATTTGAAGGCTCAAATCAGCCAATAGGAATTCAAGGGACGCCATCTTTAATTGCGTACCTTGAATTCCTATTCAGTGTACGGCGGCGATCGTATGAAGAGGATCCTCCACGCTCCGGCTCCGGTCTTCAGTTCCAGCATCGCTGATCTTCAGTTCCACCATCGCCGGTCTTCAGTTCCAGATGTACGGTCTTCAGCTCCGTGGTCATCGGTCTTCAACTCTTCCGCTCCGCGCCGGCTGGATCCTGGAAGAAGAAGAGGTCGCCGCCTGGAAGAAGACTTCTCCGCCTGGAACAGAACCTTCTCCGCCGGTCTTCAGGACAGGTAAGGAGCAATTGGGGGTTAGACTTAGATTTTTTTAAGGGGGGATTGGGTGGGTTAGAATAGGGGTATGTGAGTGGTGGGTTGTAATGGGGGGGTTGTTGTTTTTTTTACAGGCAAAAGAGCTGATTACTTTCGGGAAATGCCCCACAAAAGGCCCTTTTAAGGGCTGGTAATAGAGCTGTTTACTTTTTTAATTTAGATTAGGGTAGCGAAATTTTTTTGATTTTGGGGGGCTTTATTATTTTATTAGGGGCTTAGAATAGGTGTAATTAGCTTAAAATTATTGTAATCTTTTTTTTTGTAATTTAGTTCAGTGTATTTAATTGTATTTTAGTTTAGATATTTGTAGTTTATTTAATTTATTGATAGTGCAGGTGTATTTGTAACTTAGGTTAGGATTTATTTTACAGGTAAATTGGTAATTATTTTAACTAGGTAGCTATTAAATAGTTATTAACTATTTAATAGCTATTGTACCTAGTTAAAATATATAGCAAGTTACCTGTAAAATAAATATAAACCCTAAAATAGCTACAATGTAATTATTAATTATATTGTAGCTATCTTAGGGTTTATTTTATAGGTATTTAGCTTTAAATAGGAATAATTTAGTTAATATTATTAATATTATTTAGATTTATTTTAATAATAATTAAGTTAGTGGTGTTAGAGTTAGAAAGGGTAAATATAGTTAATATAAATATGATATAATAATTATATTAACTATATTAACCCTAATATAATTAGGGTTAATATAGTTAATATAGGTGGCGGCGGTGTAGGGAGATTAGATTAGGGGTTAATACATTTATTATAGGTGGCGGCGGTTTAGGGGTATTATATTAGGGGTGAATTTATTTAATATAGGTGGCGGCGGTATAGGGGGATTAGATTAGGGGGTAATACATTTATTATAGGTGGCGGCGGTGTAGGGGGATTTAGATTACAGGCAAAAGAGCTGATTACTTTGTGACAATGCCCCGCAAAAAGCCCTTTTAAGGGCTGGTAAAAGAGCTGATTACTTTGGGACAAAGCCCCGCAAAAAGCCCTTTTAAGGACTGGCAATAGAGCTGTTTACTTTGGGGCAATGCCATGCAAAAAGCCCTTTTCAGGGCTATTTGTAGGGTTAGACTTAGTTTTAGTGGTAGGGATATTTTAGTATTTTAGGGGTTAATAAATTTAATATAGGTGGCGGAGGTATAGGGGGATTAGATTAGGGGTTAATATAGTTAATGTAGGTTGCGGTGGTATAGGGGGATTAGATTGGGGTTAATACATTTAATATAGGTGGCGGCGGTATAGGGGGATTAGATTAGGGGTTAATAATTTTAATATAGGTGGCGGCGGTGTAGGGGGATCATATTAGGGGTTAATATAGTTTAAATAAGTGGCGGCGGTGTAGGGGGCTCACATTAGTGGTTAATATAGTTTAAATAGGTGGCGGCGGTGTAGGGGACTCACATTATGGGGTAATAATTTTAATATAGATGGCGGCGGTGTAGGGGGATTACATTAGGGGTTAATAATTTTAATGTAGGTGGCGACGGGGTTAAACACTTTATTAGAGATTGTGGCGGGGGATCGCGGTTGACAGGTAGATAGACATTGCGCATGTGTTAGGTGTTAGGTTTTATTCTAGGTTACGCTGTATATGTGATACCAAACCAGCGCAATATTTGGCGTTGCCGGCTTTTGCGGCCGACGCTGCATATCGGATCGCGGCCCAGGTGTATTATGGCTCCCTAGATGACAGAGATCTAACTGATGTGGGTTGCTTGGGCCTATTTTTGGTCCCAGTCCAATCCTGGATTTTTATGTAAAATTCCTTTCAGGAATCACAAGCATTTCAGCTTAGGGTTGCCACTTCGGCCATGTTTTCCTGGACACTTATGAGTTACACATGCTGCAGGGAGTGCAGTGGGGGACCAGAATTGTACCCCTGGATAGCGCATGAATAGTGACCCTTGACAGCATTATTCATGTTCCTCCCTGCACACCCTGCAGCAAGTGTAACTCATAAGTGTCTAGGAAAACTTGTCTGAGGTGGGAACCCTATTGCAGCTCCTGCACAGGATGTGGCATAATCAGGAGCCACAGCTGCATAGAGCTGCCATTCAACAGCTTTGGAGATATTTACAGTAACTTTGGCTGCTCCTGAGTGGAGATTTACCTATGCATTTAAATCCTTTGCAGGACACAAACTTTAAGTAAGTTGGGATCAGTGATGGAAGAAATACATACATATACTGTATATATATAGCAAATTGCATAATGTTTTTTTATATTGTCCCTTTACATTAGATTCCACAAGTGAACCTTCTATCAGTGTTTAAAACACAAAAACAATATAAAGGACATTATGAGGCCCATCTATCAAGCTCGGTATGGAGCTTGTGGGCCCGTGTTTCTGGCGAGTCTTCAGACTCGCCAGAAACACCAGTTATGAAGCAGCGGTCTAAAGACGGCTGCTTCATAACCCTGTCTGTCTACTCTGAGCAGGCGGAGATACATTGCCACAATTCAACATGATCGAGTACGATCGGGTTGATTGACACCCCTCTGCTGGCGGCCGATTGGCCTCGAGTCTGCAGGGGGCAGCATTGCACCAGTAGCTCTTGTGAGCTGCTGGTGCAATGCTGAATACGGAGAGCGTATTGCTCTCCACATTCAGCGAGGTCTTGCGGACCTGATCCGCACTGTCGGTTCAGGTCCGCAAGACCTTTGATAAATTGACCTCTATGTGTCTCATGCAAGTACTTAAAACCAATGATCCATTTTATCTGATGGAGTGAATTAGATTGTTTACAAATAGCTCCTTTGCCTTTATTTTGTCATCTGAAATATCTGTATTCTCTAGAGAAAAGTCATGTAAGTAAAGGCGGTATCTGAAATCAACTAACCAGGGAGGCTGTTCCCAGTGCTCGCCTGATTACATTGTCCCTTAAGTGCTACATTACAAGTCTAGTGCAAAATATTGCTTTTGCGAGGTAGATATTTGCTCTCCACTTAGTAATACCAGCGCAAGCAAATGTGCAGTGGTATTACAAGTTAACTGCAATGCAGAACACAACCTTGCATTCGTATCGCATGGAAGATTTGCACAAACGTGACCAGAGAGAGAGAGAGAGACAGAGACAGAGAAAGAGAGAGAGAAAGATAGAGAGAGAGAGAAAGAGAGAGAGAGAGAGAAAGAGAGAGACAGAGAAAGAGAGAGAGAGAGAGAGAGAGAGAGAGAAAGAGAGAGAGAAGGAGAGAGAGATAGAGAGAAAGAGAGATAGAGATAGAGAAAGAGAGAGAGACAGAGAAAGAGAGAGAGAGAGAAAAAGAGAGAGAGAGAGAGAGAGAGAGAGAGAGAGAGAGAGAGAGAGAGAGAGAAAGAAGGAAGTCTACTGTTTCTGGAGGCTCAGCCCATTTAAATTAGCATGTTCTTGAGAACAATGGGTTGTGGTTTCAATGAGAAATCTTTTCCAATACAAGAATAAACTTACCAACTTCCCATACATTTGCTATAACAGGTCACTGAAAAATATTAAAGGGATAGTAAAGTAAAAACACTTCTTTGACGATTCATATGGAGCATGTAATTTTAACAACGTTCCAATTTTCTTCTATGATCTAATTTGCTTTATTCTTCAGATATCCTTTGTTGAAAAGCATACCTCTGTACCCTCGGGAGCAGCAATGCATTGCTCAGAACTTGCTGCTTATTTGTTGCTGCACATATATGCATTTTGTCATTGGCTCACCATATGGGCTACATTTAGTCCCATAGCTTCCGGCTCACCTGCTCCTTAATCTGTCCACCACTTTTTAAATCCCAATACGATATGATCAGGATGATTGACAGCCCCTGCTAGTGGCCGCAAGTGAGGAGTCAGCATTGCACAAGCATTTAACTAGAAATGCTTGTGCAAGGATAAATGCCGACAGAGTGTGCTGTCCTCATTTAGCAATGTCGAGCGGACATGATTTCGCTCGACTGATAGTAAATCTACCCCTATGTGTTCAGCTAACTCCCAGTAGGGAATTGCTGCTCCTCCAACAAAGGATATCAAGAGAATGAAGCAAATTTGATAATAGAAGTAAATTGTAAAGGGATTTAAGATTGTATGTTCTATCTGAATTATGAATGAAAAATGTGGGTTTCATGTCCCTTTAACTGTAATTTTGCATCCAGTACATTATCCCTCTAAAGGGGCATGGAGTTAATTTTTTAACATTCACAGGCGCATACACACATTCACACACGCATACACACATTCACACACGCATACACACATTCACACATTCGCATACATACATTCACACACGCATACACACATTCACACATTTACACATTCATATACACACATTCACACACACATACACACATTCACACATACGCATACACACATTCACAGACGCATACACACATTCACACATACGCATACACACATTCACAGACGCATACACACATTCACACATTTACACATTCATATACACACATTCACACACACATACACACATTCACACATACGCATACACACATTCACAGGCGCATACACACATTCACACACGCATACACACATTCACAGGTGCATACACACATTCACAGGCGCATACACACATTCACAGGCGCATACACACATTCACAGACGCATACACACATTCACACATTTACACATTCATATACACACATTCACACACACATACACACATTCACACATACGCATACACACATTCACAGGCGCATACACACATTCACACACGCATACACACATTCACAGGTGCATACACACATTCACAGGCGCATACACACATTCACAGACGCATACACACATTCACACACGCATACACACATTCACACATTCGCATACATACATTCACACACGCATACACACATTCACACATACGCATACACACATTCACAGGCGCATACACACATTCACACACGCACACGCATATTCACACACGCATACACACATTCACACATTCGCATACATACATTCACACACGCATACACACATTCACACATTCGCATACACACATTCACACATACGCATACATACATTCACACACACATACACACATTCACACATACGCATACACACATTCACAGGCGCATACACACATTCACACACGCATACACATATTCACACACGCATACACACATTCACACATTCGCATACATACATTCACACACGCATACACACATTCACACATTCGCATACACACATTCACACACGCATACACACATTCACACATTTGCATACACACATTCACACACGCATACACACATTCACACATACGCATACACACATTCACACACGCATACACACATTCACACTTACGCATCAACACATTCACACACGCATACACACATTCATACACGCATACACACATTCATACACGCATACACACATTCACACATTCGCATACACACATTCACACACGCATACACATATTCACACACAAATACACACACAAATACACACATTCACACATTCGCATACACACATTCACACACGCATACACACCTTCACACATACACACATTCACACACGCATACACACATTCACACATTCACACATTCGCATACACACATTCACACACGCATACACACATTCACACACGCATACACACATTCGCATACACACATTCACACACGCATACACACATTCACAGACGCATACACACATTCACACATACGCATACACACATTCACACATACGCATACACACATTCACACATACGCATACACACATTCACACACGCATACACACATTCACACATACGCATACACACCTTCACACACGCATACACACATTCACACACGCATACACACATTCACACACGCATACACACATTCACACATACGCATACACACATTCACACAAGCATACACACATTCACACACGCACACATACATACACACACACAAACACACATACACACATTCACACACGCATACACACATTCACACGTGCACACACACATACACACATTCACACACACACACACACACATTCACAAACACACATATACACACATTTACACGCACACACACATATACACACATTCACACATACACACATTCACACACAGACACACACAAATATAAACACATTCACACACAGATACACACTTTCACACTTTCACACACATACATATTCACACATTTACACGCACACACACATACATCTACACACATTCTCACACACACACACATACACACATTCACACACAGACACACACACAAATATACACACATTCACATATACACACTTTCACACGCACACACCCATACATCTACACACATTCACACACACACACACATATACACACATTCACACACATTCACACACACACATTCACACGCATATACACACATTCACATGCACACACACATACATCTACACACATTCACACACACACACATATACACACATTCACACATATACACACATTCACACACACACATACATATACACACATTCACACAAACACACATTCACACGCCTGCACACACACACATTCACACATGGGTATCAGATAGTACTATTATGTAAACCTAAATATGTACTATACTGAAGTGTGTATATACTTTCAAAGATGTTGAAAGGAAAAGGTGTTAAAGATATGGATGGATAGATAGATAGATAGATAGATAGATAGATAGATAGATAGACAGACAGATATACATATCTATTTATATAAAATCTGTCTATCTAGCTATATCTATCATTTATCTATCATTCTATATATCTATCATATATCTATCTATCATCTATCTATGTATCTATAATATATAATCTACCTATCTACCTATCTATTTATCTATCTATCATCTATCTATCTATCATCTATCTATCTATCATCTATCTATCTATCTATGTATCTATTTTTTATCTATCTATCTATATATCTATTTATCTATTATCTATCTATCTATCGATCTACCTATCTTTTTATCTATCTATCTATCTATCTATCTATCATATGTATATACCTATCTATTTATCTGTCTATTATCTATCTATCTATCTATCTATGTATCTATCTATCTATCATCTATCTATCATTTATCTATCTAGCTATCTATCATCTATCTATATATTTATCTATCATCTATCTATCTACCTACTTATCTATTTATCTATCAACTATCAATCTATCTATCTATATATCATCTATCTATCTACCTATCTACCTACCTATCTATCATCTATCTGCCTACCTATCTATTCATCTATCATCTATCTATAATCTATCAATCTATCTATCATCTATCTATCATCTATCTATCTATCTATCATCTATCTGTCTATCTATCATATCTATCATATCTATCTACCTATTTATCTAGCATCTATCTATATCTATCTACATATCTATCTATCTATCATCTATCAATCTATCTATCATCTAATTTATCTATCTACCTACCTATTTATCTATCTATCATCTATCTATCTATCATCTATCTATCTATCTATCTATCTATCTATCTATCTATCATCTATCATCTATCTATCTATATCTATTTATCTATCTATCTGTCTATCTGTCTATCTATCATCTATCTATTTATCCTTAACACCTATATTATATATATTTTTATATATTATATATATTTCTGTATCTGAGGCTATAGTGGCCAGCAGGTAGCTTTACTGTCTCACACATAGCCATCCTGGCAGTGCAGAGAGCTTCCCCAGAGAGTCTCTGCCTTTTGGCTGCACACATTGCTGAGGAGGGCGGTTGTATTAGGAGGAATGCGGTAGTGATGTATAAGCTATGAAAGATGTGGCCTGCAGAGTACCCGGCACTGCCTCTGATGCTGCCTGTGCTGCTGCTGATGCTGCCTGTGCTGCTGCTGATGCTGAGGCTGTGAGATGCTCTCGCTGGACCCAAACTGCTGAGGATTTTTTTAACTGGGGATACCCATTTCCAATGCATTTATTTTAAGGAATCTACAACATTCTGGACAAGGGTTAAAAAACAGCAACCCTGGACATCACTGTGGGGGAAAAGCAAGGAGTGAATTGGTGCAACAAGAGGCTGACAGAGTGAGCAGGGAGCCCTGGTACAAGGTAAGGCAGGGAGCTATTTTATTTGCTTGCAGTCATGAAGGATCAGTGGGGGAGGAGGGTGTATTGGAAGAATTGCATTTTATTTTGCTATGTCTTTTTCATTCATTACTCAAGTGATTAAACTACATTTGCAGTAGTGGGATTCTCTTATCATATGTGCTGCATTTATTGTAGCATCTACAAAGCTCCTCTCCCCCATAACTGCTGTTTTAAAGACCAGAAGCAATGCAGGACTTTTGCTCCCCTGCACCGTGTTCACTATCCTGCATCTTAGCATTTTGCAATCCCAGGACCATAAATAAATCCTTTGAATGTCACATTCAATTGCAGCTTTTAAATAATCATCATAGCGCAAAGTTCAGTCTTTCCCCCCTTTTCCCAGCAGATGAACAGCCCATCCTCAGCAATGTTACAACATCAAAAGCTCAGAAATATTCACCCAATGTATCTAATATGTGACTGGAATAAGAGATATAGCTAATTTGAGACTGGTATTTATTCATCATGCTTTATGTGACCTGATATTTATAAATGTATCTATGTAAAAGGGATTCATGGCATTTTTACACTAGGGGAGCTTCCCAAAATAATGCTTGTTAATACTTTTATCACCCAACTAACAATTATATGACTAAGTTTATTTTTAGATAACTACATAAGAGAAATGAATATTAAAAGTGAATATACTGTATATGCTTCATGTTTAGCTACAGGTTATGTTAATACATGGTACAGAGATGTTAAGATTTGCAAGAGAGTGATTTATTATATAAAGATACATTTGGCTGTTCCTACTGATTAATTAAGGAGACATTGTCCCCTAGTAAGAGTCTTACAGTATAGCCTTGGTTTAATTGGCACATTTGTGTGATCCATGTAGGGAGCTTGTCTTTAAACTGCAAGGAAATAGGAAATGTGGAATATGCATTTGCAGCTTATTCTTGGCAGTGCATTGCAGAGGTGTAGCAAAAGGGTTAATAGGTTGAAATTTCATTCCATTTTTATGTGTGTGTTTTCTCCTGTCTTTTGGTGAATACATTAAAATATGAATTCCTATTTGCATTATGTGATTTTCTCTCTCTTTTAGCATATTCTTATTCTAACATTGTGTACCTTCAATTATGCTGTTTGCTTAAATACAAAATTCATTTTAGTTTCTATGTCCTCAGAGCATTTTCTTCAGCTCCAAGCCCTGCAAAGACATTTTACTATCACCAATCCTGTGCAGCGAAGTGGATATCAGATGAGCTTAAATGAAAGCAAATCTGTTCCAGAGCTCATAAGTTTAGATGTGGTCTAAATATCTTTATATTTCTTGTGAGATTATAAACTACATTATAGCAACATACTCATAATAAAAAAAAAGTCCTTGGAGCTCATACCAGTAGAATCTACAGCATCTTGCAATAGCTAAATTGCTTAAGTGATTCTGGCTTGGGAGCAATATACAATCCTTTAATTTCCTCCTGTAATATCACTGCTCATTTTATTTTTGTAGTTGTGGTTTTTCATAATGCAAACAGAAAATGATCCCTTGGAATTGTACAGTTGTTTAATATCTTGCAACAGGTTTGAAAGGTTACATTTGTTTTTCTTTTTACTTTAATGGGGGAAAAGGGAGCCCTGTGTCTGCATACATATAACTGGTTGAGTAAAGTGGTTCTCTGCATGCGTTGAACAGCACTGTATATATTATGTTCTCATACTAGAATTGCTCGGTCCTGTCGTATGTGCCAAGCAAATATAAATGATAATCTAATGAGGACATCCTACTTGCAGATTTGAAAGCTCTGGGATTTTTCATTGATTTTTTTTTGTAAAGGAAGTCAGAGAATTTTATTAAGCAAGAGGCTGCACCATTTAAATCTGCATCACATTTTTATATAGGCAACAACCCCAGATCATATTTTTAAATAGGTAGCTTGCTTTCTCCTGTGTGGTATAGATAATCAGTGCTTAGATATAATAGAAATTGTAGAGTTGATTATCTCCCACTACTGATGTACAGTTTGATGTTTCAGTTTGTAGAGTTTTATCTTTGAAGATCATTGTACTTAAATAAACAATTATTCATTGTTTTCAGAATAAAAGGTTTGTGGCAAATCCTCAAGTGGAATAGATCCTACGACTTCCCTATTTTCTGTTTCTGATTTGAGAAACAAACTTTTAAACAACACACTTTTTTATAAAAAATGTGACGTACACGTTAAATGTAATTGTTAAACTATTATATCCAGCAATAAAATGCTTTTAATTCGTTCAGCCAGCCAGGAAGTTGTCAGCTTGTAATGTGCATTAGCTTCAATAGAGTGGGAAAGCCACGCCCCCTTTAACACATTTTATAAAAGCGAAATGGATGCTTAACGTTTGCAGATACATGATATCAAATGTGGGTGTTTACTGTTTTGTCAGTTGTATCATTGATTTATCCCAGTGGAAAATGTCTGCACTCTACAAATAGGAGAGGAAATTTACTATAAATTGCTGCTAACGCTAACAAGAAATGGGGTTTACGCATTACAGTGTGAGTGTTTACTAACTATAAACTAAGGAAACAAATAAAATAGCTGGCTTGGAGAACAATTTCCGAGTCGCATATTCTCTTATCCTTTAAAACTGACTTGAACAACCTTGCTTGGTTTAAAGCGATAGAAAGGTCAAATTGAAATGTGCATAGGTGCATTTTAATTTGAAATAGAAGCATTTTTGCTTTATACTTCCATTAGCGAAAATGCTTCTAGTAAAAGTTATTGCTGTTTTTCTGCGGCATACGTGCATATCCTGCGAGGGCCAGTGCACCCGTATTTAACCACTATACATGCTCATTGTATTGCTTCTGAAGACATCATTTGTGTCATACAAGCTACCGCTGACCCTCTGAGGTGTGGTGCCTGAATACTGGTGCACGGCCCACACAGGATATGTGCATATGCTGCAGAAAGACAGTAATAATTTTTATTAGAAGCATTTTTCCTAATGGAAGTATATTACAAAAATGCTTCTGTTTTAAATTGAAATACAACTATACACATTTCATTTTTTACCTTTTTATCCCTTTAAGTTAGTTGTTAAAAACAGAGCTGACTTGCTGGTGGAAGGATAGCAAGATGGCTATCTATATATAACTATGAATCAAATGAGTTGTCAAATCCAGATGAGATTACAGATTTAAAATTGCAGGCAATGTATCTGTTAACTTGCTGTATTTAGGGCTTAAAACACTAAATATAGAAAGTCATAAGTGTAAAATAATTAGAAACAGAGATTTCAGCAATTATTAATTGAGTTACATTCTGATTTGACATAAATATTTATAATCAATGCCACTGGAAGGCACAGTGTTATAAGGAAGGCCCACTGCTGTACAGAAATGAGTCTGTGGTAAAATAAGCAACGTGGCCCCCAGTGGCATAGGTTTTCAATTAAAAATGCAGATTTCTTATAAGCCTCTTTTCTCTTTATACATTACAGGGATATGAAGCAGTGCTCCTTTAGTAAAAATGTTAAATCAAGGTAAACATAAAAAAGACAAGAAAACTAGTTACTTATTGTCTTGCAATATGAACACTTCTTATTGTAGACACTGCCTTTAGTAAGATAAGCTACTATCATATAGCTTAAATTCTACTGTCACATGATTGTTGCATCAAAAGTCCTCTACTGAGCATGGGTAATAAATTGACTTGACCTAGTGCATGTGTCTCCAAGCAACCACTTCCAAGGAAAGCTCCTCTTTTGCCTTCCTGTAGAGACCACAGCCCCCTTGTGGGTTTTGTGACAGGAAGTCATGGACCCTGTACAAATGAAGTTTAAAAAAAAAAAAAAAGGGAAAGTCTTTGTTAATGATTAATGCAATGGTTTCTATTAAGTACACTGCTTAGTGTTTTTATTCTATTATAACAATAAAACAGAATTTTATATCTCTTTAAAAAAAATACCCAATAATATTCCGCTCTGAAACACTCGCAAGGCCACTTTTCTTATTTGGCTGTTTCAAAAGTCAGATAAAGTCAGCTCCACTTTTAAAACAGATGGTTTCTTTTTTGTGAATTTATTGACTTAAATTTTACTTAGAGCTGCTGAGTTTGATTGACTTCAAATTACTTATTCAGCCATTTTATGAGGCGATTTTTTTTAACAACCCCATATTTACTTTTTTCTTCAGCAGATTATTTTTCTCACTGTAAATAAATGCTACAATATAGATCATAGTCTTATGCTATAGCTTGATCTGCTTATAAATCATTATGGGGATAATTCACTTGGTTTGCTTGAATCTATAGGAGTTGCACAGTTTTAAATGACTTGAAACCAACTATATATATATCCAAAGATTACCAGGGTCAATCTTTTAGATGTCCTGGCATATCAATTATTTGAATTGAATTTAGTAATTGTAATAAAATGCCTCTTCATGCTCAGATTGTCTTAATAACAATTGATGCATAAAGTAATATGTGTTTTAAAAGTCAGTCTCAAGCGTGTGCTCTGTGGACAGATGACTTGCTCTACATATGCTAGCAATTCAAGTTTTTTTTTTTTTAAATTACTCACTTAGAAATTACAGGTGTCCCCTATCTCCCCTTATATTTATCTGGATTCATAAAACTAGTAGGATATATATATATATATATATATATATATATACACACACACACACACACACACAAATCTTGTCTTAAGAAATGTTTATGTTCCTATGCAGTGTTCTTTATGCGGAAGAGAGACTCCTATATTACAATACAAGGTCTAAACAAATACAACAGATTTTGTGTAATTTCTCTCCATGCCGGGGAGGTTTTGAATATAAGGCCCTAAGTCTGGAGTCTGCACTTAAAACTGTAGAAGGAATTGGAAAAACCCCTATTTTCAGAATTAACTTACAGGAATAGGAGACAAAATAAATAATGAAAGAAATTGCATTTTTTTTTGACTACACATAATTAAATATTTTATATTCCAATCTTAAAGTATTTAATAACCCTTTTCGCTTGTCTTTACTGATTGATGGGATGACAGTCAAACTAAATAGGTTCTCCTAAAATTTAAACTGTTTTCAAAAACATATTTTTTATTACCTTACAACATATTTAAATCTAGTCTGATTAACAAAACATGCTTTCATTTTTTAATCCATTAACACATGACCTGTGTTTTATAAATAAACGTAACGAAACATTGACCATCTGTGCATCAAGGGCTTTAAGAGCCTGGGTCTTAAATACTGATCTTTAGGCAGTTAGACATACAGGGATAGCACCATCATGCCTGCGCTCCGATAGCCCTGGAAGCCTTTGTGATGACCAACGTACAGGTTCCTTCGTTAAGGGCTTAATTGTCTGACAGACTGCTGACATTTCCACATTGGATTGTTTATATCAGAATCTGGGATTATGAGACACAAACATCACCTTTAAGTAAATATGATACAGTTTTGTCTTCTAAATTACAAACATGTTAGCTCTGCCTTTGTGTTTTAATTAAAGGGACATAAAACCCCAACATTTTCTTTTGGGATTCAGATAGAGCATGCATTTTTAAACAACTTTCCAATTTACCTCTATGATCAATTTTGCTTCATTTTCTTATTGAAAGAGCAGCAGTGCACTACTGGGAGCTTGCTGAACACAATCATTTAGCCAATGACAAAAGGCATATATGTGAAGCCACCAATCAGCAGTTAGCTCCTAGCTCCCGAGTCTACCTAGTTATACTTTTAAAAATAGTATGCCAAGAAAACTAAGCAAATTAGATGATAGAAGTAAATTTGAATGTTGTTTAAAAGTGTATGCTCTGAATCATAAAAGAAGAATTTGGGGTTAAAGTCCCTTTAATGTATTCTAAGAGTAGTACACTGGATGTTAAATTTGTTCCATGCAACTACGAAGTGCTGAAATCTCACTGAAATGACAGTTTATAAATGATCTTAATGCTACAATTTAGCCCATGTAAAAAACAAATCAGGCCTGGGTATGTTTATTAATCATGCATTGAACACATGTGTCTCACAAGATAATTTGTCACTATCACATTACCAGCATATGCACATGCAAATGAGAGAGTGGAAACAAGTGTTACCATGAAAATCTATTTAGTCAGTAATAGATATAGCTCAGTTGCATCGTCTTCCTTTAAATAATAAATCAGCACTGCAATTCCTGTGATTATTAGCAGAGAGCCTTTGGTTGCTGTGTGTATTCTATCTATAATTGCTTAAATCAAGTATGAATTGATGTAATCTACAAGTTAAATAAATAGAATATCTGTGAAACTCACTGAACTCGAGCTTATCATATAAAAATTCCAAACCCTCTTGCATATTGCATCATTATCATAGGTTAGAAATTTAGCAACAATCCACAAAGTTCCTTGCACTTGAAATGTCAACTTAAGCCAGTCAGGGTGAAAAAAGTAAAAAAAAAACAATTGCTTTATTTGTAATTCATAAAACAAGGTGCAAAAGTAAGGACTTAAACGCATTTCGTTAGAGATCACATAACGTTTTCAATGACCTAGCGAAACGCGTTTGACTCCTTATTTTTGCACCTTTGCACTTTGTTTTATGGATTACAAATAAAGTAATTGAATTTACTTTTTTCACCCTGACTGATTTAAGTTGTCATTTTGAGTGTAAGGAACTTTGTGTGTGTGTTGTTGCTTCACTATTTATGGGAGCGGTGGTGAGGCTTCCAATTCCTGAGCACAAAATGATAGGAACCTTTGTTTCCAGGGGGGCAGTGTTATGGAGAGCTGATGTGTGATGTGAACAACGCTGAACTCCACAGGTTAGTACTGATGTACACTTGGAGGGCATACCGCTCATATGTTATGGTTAGGAACTTAGCTCTGAGAGGCTGTCCATTGTGCAGCTTTCTTTTTAGTATAAAACCAGGAACTGCTAGGCTACATCCATGGTCTTTCCAACCAGTAGAGTTACCAGGGGGGCCTAACCCCCAAGATAATGGCTGGCCTTCTCATGTGCCCCCAACATTGGTTGTGATTTTCTTTCTCACCCCAGCCCCACTGCAACCCAGTCCTGTCCTCTCATTATGGCCATGCCCATAAGTTATGGGTGAACCTCCTGGAAGTGCCCCGCTACATTTAATTTATAAAGATGCCACTGTTTCCAACCACAGCCACTTGAGACCCAACCCTGCTCATGGCACTCAATGGTTCCACCATTCCAGTCATGGCTCTGCTCAAACAATAAAAAAACTGTTACCAGCACCCCCAGAAAATCTGCAAAATACTTCACTTTGCCATAATTGTCAGCCCATGGCCTTTCAGTCAAAATTAACAAACTTCCTGCCATGGCCAGTTTTGGGTTAAGCCTTTTCAATCCATAAAAACTGTTTCAGTTTGAATTAGTAAAGTTGCCAAACTAGCAAATGATAAAACAACATAACCATTAAATACACACAAATAATAAACACAAAATAAAATTAAGAAGAATATTGCAGGATGTACAAAGGATTTTAAATAACTTCACGAAGTAAAAGATTTATGACCAAAGTTAAGGTAATATATGACAGCAAAAAATTTAAAGAAAATGATAGTAGCTTGTTTTTTGAGACTAGAGATTTCTATTGTTGTGCTATAGAATAATATATCAGCCAGGTCTAAACGCTTTAAAAAAATAATAAACACATTTGGGTTGTTATAATTTCTGAAAGTGGTCACAATAAAATAAAAAATAAAATTAAATAGAAAAATAGCATCATTAATCTACTGATTTTGTAGTCTAGATTTCAGGTGAGGGGGTAGTAATTACTTGGATTTTCCAGTCCTCAGAGCACATGGGAGGCTTCACAAAATCTATGCTTTTTGGCTTCAGCAGCAAAAGATAAGATAACAAACAGCAAATTATGGAGAGATATGTGGCAAGGTTAGACTTGGGAATCCTGCAATGTGCTTTTTTTGTTTTGAGGACTGGAAAATAAACTATTTTTAGACTTAAGCAAAGGGGGAAATGAAATAAAGATAACAAATTGCAAACCAATTTTGCTATGCATAATAAAGCTTTTTATATAATAATCTCAAACGGTTTACTGGCCCTTTAAGTCTCACAAACCCCTGCGAGAAGCTGATTTTTAAAGAGCTCCATTAGTTCTCTGGAAAGGGATCACATGTTCATCTCATTAAACTTTTTTCCCAGAGGTCTTTAGGTCTGTTTAAAAGACCCTGCAATATTGGAGGAGAGTGAGAAACTACAGCTGTCAAATTCTTTTCTGGACCTTTTATGATCAACATAAAACTAGTGATTACTAGTGATGTTTTAGACCTTAAAAATTGACTAGAATTTCTTCTGCACATAACTCCCACACATTCCTCATCTGAAAGAAGATTGGCGTTTTCCATTAAATGTGGATTCCCAAGACCTTATAGCTATTAAGTCAGTGCATGAAAAAGATAATGACATAATACCTTCACTAGACATTGGCAGGGACATGCAAGTGTTGTGTTAACAATAATGCATTCCTATTATTATAAACAGAAAAGCCTGGGTTAAGAAAATATAACATGCTACATTATTGTTGTTACTTTAAAATGCAAATTTACCATAACTGAGTATTCAAATTCCCACTCCCAGAATGCGTCTTATTTTTTAATTTTCTTCAAAGCTTTGATCTTTACAGCCAATCAATGAGTCAGATGAGCATGTGTGGTTGTATCTATTCCTCTAATTGGCTGCACTAAGCAAACGTATGAAAAAGAAAAAAAAACACAGTCTGGGTGAGAGGATTGATTAGAAGACGTACCCATTTATTGATTCATTTATTTAATAAAACATGCACAATGATTGCACTATTAGAAGAAGGTTTTGACGATGATCCTTTAAAGTGGGATTAAGCTTAATAAAGTTATATGAAAGAGCAAGGATTTTACAATAAAAGCGTATATTACATGTGGTACGCAAAAATATTAGCGCTGTTGTGCATTAACATCTCTCAAGTGCAATCAATACTGCATCTATTTTCATACACAGAAGCACAAAGTTATATATTATTGCTCGAGCGATAGTCTCTGACACATTAAGGCCCTCACATAATAGTCTTCTATGGTGGGGTGCAGTTAAATTCATGTTGGATGTCAGTGAATGCTAAACCAATAATACATTAAGTCAAGGGTGTGCTAAGCCAATGGCGCACAAGAGGTAATTCTGTGCTAAACTAATAATAATGGTTTACTTCAGGTCTTAAAAAGCACTAAATTCTACAGCTGTAGATTATGTTTGTAATACAAAAGTGACAAGTGCATTTATAGTGCTCCCTGCACTGTCTATTGAAAGTATAGGGCACACTTGCCCGCTTATGCTTTATATTAGTTCAAGGTGTGTAAAAGAAACAATGTATCATCATATTATTATGGGATTATTATTATTATTCAAGGTGTGTAATATATCATCATATTATTATGGGATTATTATTATTATTCAAGGTGTGTAAAAGAAACAATGTATCATCATATTATTATGGGATTATTATTATTATTCAAGGTGTGTAATATATCATCATATTATTATGGGATTATTATTATTATTCAAGGTGTGTAATATATCATCATATTATTATGGGATTATTATTATTATTCAAGGTGTGTAAAAGAAACAATGTATCATCATATTATTATGGGATTATTATTATTATTCAAGGTGTGTAAAAGAAACAATATATCATCATATTATTATGGGATTATTCAATATACCATTAGATGTAAAGAGAACACACAAAATTTACCTTTTTCAACATTATAAATTATGCTATTTTATGCTTATAGTTGCATTCAATAGTTTCATTAAAGTTAGCGCACTGTACAACTTTACCGTATAAAATGAATGCTGAATGATTAACGTGCATTTCTCATTTGTTTAGAATAAATGAATTTGACCAAAATTTGGTATCTGTAATAATTGGTAATGATCATGTAATTCCATTCATTCATCTCTAATACAGAGCTGTCAATCATTTATA
Source organism: Bombina bombina (assembly GCF_027579735.1). Lineage (NCBI taxonomy): Eukaryota > Metazoa > Chordata > Amphibia > Anura > Bombinatoridae > Bombina > Bombina bombina. The sequence continues at coordinate 197,909,780 of NC_069508.1, read as the reverse complement.
TACTCATCTTTTTTTAATTATGAGCAATATTCTGATAAATATATTCCTTAAAGGGACACTGTACCCAAAATTTTTCTTTTGTGATTCAGATTGAGCGTGAAATTTTAAGCAACTTTCTAATTTACTCCTATTATAAAATTTTCTTCATTCTCTTGGTATCTTTATTTGAAATGCAAGAATGTAAGTTTAGATGCCGGCCCATTTTTGGTGAACAACCTGGGTTGTCCTTGCTGATTGGTGGATAAATTCATCCAACAATAAAAAAGTGCTGTCCAGAGTACTGAAACCAAAAAAAAGCTTAGATGCCTTCTTTTTCAAATAATGATAGCAAGAGAACGAAGAAAAATTGATAATAGGAGTAAATTAGAAAGTTGCTTAAAATTGCATGTTCTTTCTGAATCACAAAAGAAAAAATTTGGGTTCAGTGTCCCTTTAAGTGGATTATAGATGGCAATTGATGTGTCTTTATTAAAAAATAGTTATTTATCCTCAGAGAGTAGAATAATATTGTTTTAAAGGGACAGTCTACCATAGAATTGTTATTGTTTAAAAAGATAGATAATCCCTTTATTACCCATTCCCCAGTTTTGCACAACCATCACAGTTATATTAATACACTTTCTACCTGTTTGATTAAACTTGAATCTAAGCCTCTGCAGACTGCCTCCCTTATTTCAGTTCTTTTGACAGACTTTCATTTCAGCCAATAAGCGCTAGCTCATAAATACCTCCACAAGATTGAGAACAATGTTCTCTATATGGCACACATGAATTAGCGCTGTCTAGCTGTGAATAAAATCAAAATGCTTTGAGAAAAGAGGCGACCTTAAGGGCTTAGAAATTAGCACATGAGCCTACCTAGGTTTAGCTTTCAAAAAAGAATACCAAGAGAACAAAGTAAATTTGATGATACAAGTAAATTGAAAAGTTGTTTAAAATTGCATACCCTAAATGAATCATGAAAGTTTTATTTTGACTAGACTGTCCCTTTAAGTCACATAACCCATTTAAACTAGGGCTGCACTGCACAAAGTGACTTATGTATAAAATACCAGTATAGCTTTACTTATTTATAAAGGTCACAATGCTGAAATCTGTCTTTATGTTGGGCATACAAGATTGTTAAATGATTCAGAGTCATCAAGGACAAAATGATATTAAATTGTTTATCACTTATCTCATGAAATCTCTCTTTAAACCACTAAGAGATTAGTTTACTGATAGATTAAGTTGTTTCTATTATTGTGTGTTTGAAAAATGTTGTTTAATGGTCAAATACATATTTTATTCAAATATTTCCCTTTGCATTTCTATAATTTGTATTGTATTATCTATAAAAGTATGTTTGTGTATATATATATATATATATATATATTTTGCATACAAAGAGAGAAGCGCTCTACCAGGAACGAACAACAGCGCAGTGGCTTGTTCTATGGCGATTTACCACCCGGAAGCAGCCTCTTTTAGACCAGTGTGCTTTTCACAGAAGAAAACTTTCCTGAAGTATATCAGTCTGATCCTGCCAAGTAAGGTCAGCCCAGCCCCGAAATACCAGGCAATTCTCCTCTGAACAAGGAACATGACAACCCCAGACGATCGTTTCGGCCTCCTATGGGCCTCGTCAGTGAGGTGCAGCCACATTCCTCTAAGCACACTGGGCAAGGAGTCCACGTCTGGTTTCCCCCATCACCCATAGGGAGACTTCCCCAGGGTCATAATAATTTGCATACAAAGAGAGAAGCGCTCTACCAGGAACGAACAACAGCGCAGTGGCTTGTTCTATGGCGATTTACCACCCGGAAGCAGCCTCTTTTAGACCAGTGTGCTTTTCACAGAAGAAAACTTTCCTGAAGTATATCAGTCTGATCCTGCCAAGTAAGGTCAGTCCAGCCCCGAAATACCAGGCAATTCTCCTCTGAACAAGGAACATGACAACCCCAGACGATCGTTTCGGCCTCCTATGGGCCTCGTCAGTGAGGTGCAGCCACATTCCTCTAAGCACACTGGGCAAGGAGTCCACGTCTGGTTTCCCCCATCACCCATAGGGAGACTTCCCCAGGGTCATAATAATTTGCATACAAAGAGAGAAGCGCTCTACCAGGAACGAACAACAGCGCAGTGGCTTGTTCTATGGCGATTTACCACCCGGAAGCAGCCTCTTTTAGACCAGTGTGCTTTTCACAGAAGAAAACTTTCCTGAAGTATATCAGTCTGATCCTGCCAAGTAAGGTCAGCCCAGCCCCGAAATACCAGGCAATTCTCCTCTGAACAAGGAACATGACAACCCCAGACGATCGTTTCGGCCTCCTATGGGCCTCGTCAGTGAGGTGCAGCCACATTCCTCTAAGCACACTGGGCAAGGAGTCCACGTCTGGTTTCCCCCATCACCCATAGGGAGACTTCCCCAGGGTCATAATAATTTGCATACAAAGAGAGAAGCGCTCTACCAGGAACGAACAACAGCGCAGTGGCTTGTTCTATGGCGATTTACCACCCGGAAGCAGCCTCTTTTAGACCAGTGTGCTTTTCACAGAAGAAAACTTTCCTGAAGTATATCAGTCTGATCCTGCCAAGTAAGGTCAGCCCAGCCCCGAAATACCAGGCAATTCTCCTCTGAACAAGGAACATGACAACCCCAGACGATCGTTTCGGCCTCCTATGGGCCTCGTCAGTGAGGTGCAGCCACATTCCTCTAAGCACACTGGGCAAGGAGTCCACGTCTGGTTTCCCCCATCACCCATAGGGAGACTTCCCCAGGGTCATAATAATTTGCATACAAAGAGAGAAGCGCTCTACCAGGAACGAACAACAGCGCAGTGGCTTGTTCTATGGCGATTTACCACCCGGAAGCAGCCTCTTTTAGACCAGTGTGCTTTTCACAGAAGAAAACTTTCCTGAAGTATATCAGTCTGATCCTGCCAAGTAAGGTCAGCCCAGCCCCGAAATACCAGGCAATTCTCCTCTGAACAAGGAACATGACAACCCCAGACGATCGTTTCGGCCTCCTATGGGCCTCGTCAGTGAGGTGCAGCCACATTCCTCTAAGCACACTGGGCAAGGAGTCCACGTCTGGTTTCCCCCATCACCCATAGGGAGACTTCCCCAGGGTCATCATAATTTGCATACAAAGAGAGAAGCGCTCTACCAGGAACGAACAACAGCGCAGTGGCTTGTTCTATGGCGATTTACCACCCGGAAGCAGCCTCTTTTAGACCAGTGTGCTTTTCACAGAAGAAAACTTTCCTGAAGTATATCAGTCTGATCCTGCCAAGTAAGGTCAGCCCAGCCCCGAAATACCAGGCAATTCTCCTCTGAACAAGGAACATGACAACCCCAGACGATCGTTTCGGCCTCCTATGGGCCTCGTCAGTGAGGTGCAGCCACATTCCTCTAAGCACACTGGGCAAGGAGTCCACGTCTGGTTTCCCCCATCACCCATAGGGAGACTTCCCCAGGGTCATAATAATTTGCATACAAAGAGAGAAGCGCTCTACCAGGAACGAACAACAGCGCAGTGGCTTGTTCTATGGCGATTTACCACCCGGAAGCAGCCTCTTTTAGACCAGTGTGCTTTTCACAGAAGAAAACTTTCCTGAAGTATATCAGTCTGATCCTGCCAAGTAAGGTCAGCCCAGCCCCGAAATACCAGGCAATTCTCCTCTGAACAAGGAACATGACAACCCCAGACGATCGTTTCGGCCTCCTATGGGCCTCGTCAGTGAGGTGCAGGCACATTCCTCTAAGCACACTGGGCAAGGAGTCCACGTCTGGTTTCCCCCATCACCCATAGGGAGACTTCCCCAGGGTCATAATAATTTGCATACAAAGAGAGAAGCGCTCTACCAGGAACGAACAACAGCGCAGTGGCTTGTTCTATGGCGATTTACCACCCGGAAGCAGCCTCTTTTAGACCAGTGTGCTTTTCACAGAAGAAAACTTTCCTGAAGTATATCAGTCTGATCCTGCCAAGTAAGGTCAGCCCAGCCCCGAAATACCAGGCAATTCTCCTCTGAACAAGGAACATGACAACCCCAGACGATCGTTTCGGCCTCCTATGGGCCTCGTCAGTGAGGTGCAGCCACATTCCTCTAAGCACACTGGGCAAGGAGTCCACGTCTGGTTTCCCCCATCACCCATAGGGAGACTTCCCCAGGGTCATAATAATTTGCATACAAAGAGAGAAGCGCTCTACCAGGAACGAACAACAGCGCAGTGGCTTGTTCTATGGCGATTTACCACCCGGAAGCAGCCTCTTTTAGACCAGTGTGCTTTTCACAGAAGAAAACTTTCCTGAAGTATATCAGTCTGATCCTGCCAAGTAAGGTCAGCCCAGCCCCGAAATACCAGGCAATTCTCCTCTGAACAAGGAACATGACAACCCCAGACGATCGTTTCGGCCTCCTATGGGCCTCGTCAGTGAGGTGCAGCCACATTCCTCTAAGCACACTGGGCAAGGAGTCCACGTCTGGTTTCCCCCATCACCCATAGGGAGACTTCCCCAGGGTCATAATAATTTGCATACAAAGAGAGAAGCGCTCTACCAGGAACGAACAACAGCGCAGTGGCTTGTTCTATGGCGATTTACCACCCGGAAGCAGCCTCTTTTAGACCAGTGTGCTTTTCACAGAAGAAAACTTTCCTGAAGTATATCAGTCTGATCCTGCCAAGTAAGGTCAGCCCAGCCCCGAAATACCAGGCAATTCTCCTCTGAACAAGCAACATGACAACCCCAGACGATCGTTTCGGCCTCCTATGGGCCTCGTCAGTGAGGTGCAGCCACATTCCTCTAAGCACACTGGGCAAGGAGTCCACGTCTGGTTTCCCCCATCACCCATAGGGAGACTTCCCCAGGGTCATAATAATTTGCATACAAAGAGAGAAGCGCTCTACCAGGAACGAACAACAGCGCAGTGGCTTGTTCTATGGCGATTTACCACCCGGAAGCAGCCTCTTTTAGACCAGTGTGCTTTTCACAGAAGAAAACTTTCCTGAAGTATATCAGTCTGATCCTGCCAAGTAAGGTCAGCCCAGCCCCGAAATACCAGGCAATTCTCCTCTGAACAAGGAACATGACAACCCCAGACGATCGTTTCGGCCTCCTATGGGCCTCGTCAGTGAGGTGCAGCCACATTCCTCTAAGCACACTGGGCAAGGAGTCCACGTCTGGTTTCCCCCATCACCCATAGGGAGACTTCCCCAGGGTCATAATAATTTGCATACAAAGAGAGAAGCACTCTACCAGGAACGAACAACAGCGCAGTGGCTTGTTCTATGGCGATTTACCACCCGGAAGCAGCCTCTTTTAGACCAGTGTGCTTAGTGTGCTTTTCACAGAAGAAAACTTTCCTGAAGTATATCAGTCTGATCCTGCCAAGTAAGGTCAGCCCAGCCCCGAAATACCAGGCAATTCTCCTCTGAACAAGGAACATGACAACCCCAGACGATCGTTTCGGCCTCCTATGGGCCTCGTCAGTGAGGTGCAGCCACATTCCTCTAAGCACACTGGGCAAGGAGTCCACGTCTGGTTTCCCCCATCACCCATAGGGAGACTTCCCCAGGGTCATAATAATTTGCATACAAAGAGAGAAGCGCTCTACCAGGAACGAACAACAGCGCAGTGGCTTGTTCTATGGCGATTTACCACCCGGAAGCAGCCTCTTTTAGACCAGTGTGCTTTTCACAGAAGAAAACTTTCCTGAAGTATATCAGTCTGATCCTGCCAAGTAAGGTCAGCCCAGCCCCGAAATACCAGGCAATTCTCCTCTGAACAAGGAACATGACAACCCCAGACGATCGTTTCGGCCTCCTATGGGCCTCGTCAGTGAGGTGCAGCCACATTCCTCTAAGCACACTGGGCAAGGAGTCCACGTCTGGTTTCCCCCATCACCCATAGGGAGACTTCCCCAGGGTCATAATAATTTGCATACAAAGAGAGAAGCGCTCTACCAGGAACGAACAACAGCGCAGTGGCTTGTTCTATGGCGATTTACCACCCGGAAGCAGCCTCTTTTAGACCAGTGTGCTTTTCACAGAAGAAAACTTTCCTGAAGTATATCAGTCTGATCCTGCCAAGTAAGGTCAGCCCAGCCCCGAAATACCAGGCAATTCTCCTCTGAACAAGGAACATGACAACCCCAGACGATCGTTTCGGCCTCCTATGGGCCTCGTCAGTGAGGTGCAGCCACATTCCTCTAAGCACACTGGGCAAGGAGTCCACGTCTGGTTTCCCCCATCACCCATAGGGAGACTTCCCCAGGGTCATAATAATTTGCATACAAAGAGAGAAGCGCTCTACCAGGAACGAACAACAGCGCAGTGGCTTGTTCTATGGCGATTTACCACCCGGAAGCAGCCTCTTTTAGACCAGTGTGCTTTTCACAGAAGAAAACTTTCCTGAAGTATATCAGTCTGATCCTGCCAAGTAAGGTCAGCCCAGCCCCGAAATACCAGGCAATTCTCCTCTGAACAAGGAACATGACAACCCCAGACGATCGTTTCGGCCTCCTATGGGCCTCGTCAGTGAGGTGCAGCCACATTCCTCTAAGCACACTGGGCAAGGAGTCCACGTCTGGTTTCCCCCATCACCCATAGGGAGACTTCCCCAGGGTCATAATAATTTGCATACAAAGAGAGAAGCGCTCTACCAGGAACGAACAACAGCGCAGTGGCTTGTTCTATGGCGATTTACCACCCGGAAGCAGCCTCTTTTAGACCAGTGTGCTTTTCACAGAAGAAAACTTTCCTGAAGTATATCAGTCTGATCCTGCCAAGTAAGGTCAGCCCAGCCCCGAAATACCAGGCAATTCTCCTCTGAACAAGGAACATGACAACCCCAGACGATCGTTTCGGCCTCCTATGGGCCTCGTCAGTGAGGTGCAGCCACATTCCTCTAAGCACACTGGGCAAGGAGTCCACGTCTGGTTTCCCCCATCACCCATAGGGAGACTTCCCCAGGGTCATAATAATTTGCATACAAAGAGAGAAGCGCTCTACCAGGAACGAACAACAGCGCAGTGGCTTGTTCTATGGCGATTTACCACCCGGAAGCAGCCTCTTTTAGACCAGTGTGCTTTTCACAGAAGAAAACTTTCCTGAAGTATATCAGTCTGATCCTGCCAAGTAAGGTCAGCCCAGCCCCGAAATACCAGGCAATTCTCCTCTGAACAAGGAACATGACAACCCCAGACGATCGTTTCGGCCTCCTATGGGCCTCGTCAGTGAGGTGCAGCCACATTCCTCTAAGCACACTGGGCAAGGAGTCCACGTCTGGTTTCCCCCATCACCCATAGGGAGACTTCCCCAGGGTCATAATAATTTGCATACAAAGAGAGAAGCGCTCTACCAGGAACGAACAACAGCGCAGTGGCTTGTTCTATGGCGATTTACCACCCGGAAGCAGCCTCTTTTAGACCAGTGTGCTTTTCACAGAAGAAAACTTTCCTGAAGTATATCAGTCTGATCCTGCCAAGTAAGGTCAGCCCAGCCCCGAAATACCAGGCAATTCTCCTCTGAACAAGGAACATGACAACCCCAGACGATCGTTTCGGCCTCCTATGGGCCTCGTCAGTGAGGTGCAGCCACATTCCTCTAAGCACACTGGGCAAGGAGTCCACGTCTGGTTTCCCCCATCACCCATAGGGAGACTTCCCCAGGGTCATAATAATTTGCATACAAAGAGAGAAGCGCTCTACCAGGAACGAACAACAGCGCAGTGGCTTGTTCTATGGCGATTTACCACCCGGAAGCAGCCTCTTTTAGACCAGTGTGCTTTTCACAGAAGAAAACTTTCCTGAAGTATATCAGTCTGATCCTGCCAAGTAAGGTCAGCCCAGCCCCGAAATACCAGGCAATTCTCCTCTGAACAAGGAACATGACAACCCCAGACGATCGTTTCGGCCTCCTATGGGCCTCGTCAGTGAGGTGCAGCCACATTCCTCTAAGCACACTGGGCAAGGAGTCCACGTCTGGTTTCCCCCATCACCCATAGGGAGACTTCCCCAGGGTCATAATAATTTGCATACAAAGAGAGAAGCGCTCTACCAGGAACGAACAACAGCGCAGTGGCTTGTTCTATGGCGATTTACCACCCGGAAGCAGCCTCTTTTAGACCAGTGTGCTTTTCACAGAAGAAAACTTTCCTGAAGTATATCAGTCTGATCCTGCCAAGTAAGGTCAGCCCAGCCCCGAAATACCAGGCAATTCTCCTCTGAACAAGGAACATGACAACCCCAGACGATCGTTTCGGCCTCCTATGGGCCTCGTCAGTGAGGTGCAGCCACATTCCTCTAAGCACACTGGGCAAGGAGTCCACGTCTGGTTTCCCCCATCACCCATAGGGAGACTTCCCCAGGGTCATAATAATTTGCATACAAAGAGAGAAGCGCTCTACCAGGAACGAACAACAGCGCAGTGGCTTGTTCTATGGCGATTTACCACCCGGAAGCAGCCTCTTTTAGACCAGTGTGCTTTTCACAGAAGAAAACTTTCCTGAAGTATATCAGTCTGATCCTGCCAAGTAAGGTCAGCCCAGCCCCGAAATACCAGGCAATTCTCCTCTGAACAAGGAACATGACAACCCCAGACGATCGTTTCGGCCTCCTATGGGCCTCGTCAGTGAGGTGCAGCCACATTCCTCTAAGCACACTGGGCAAGGAGTCCACGTCTGGTTTCCCCCATCACCCATAGGGAGACTTCCCCAGGGTCATAATAATTTGCATACAAAGAGAGAAGCGCTCTACCAGGAACGAACAACAGCGCAGTGGCTTGTTCTATGGCGATTTACCACCCGGAAGCAGCCTCTTTTAGACCAGTGTGCTTTTCACAGAAGAAAACTTTCCTGAAGTATATCAGTCTGATCCTGCCAAGTAAGGTCAGCCCAGCCCCGAAATACCAGGCAATTCTCCTCTGAACAAGGAACATGACAACCCCAGACGATCGTTTCGGCCTCCTATGGGCCTCGTCAGTGAGGTGCAGCCACATTCCTCTAAGCACACTGGGCAAGGAGTCCACGTCTGGTTTCCCCCATCACCCATAGGGAGACTTCCCCAGGGTCATAATAATTTGCATACAAAGAGAGAAGCGCTCTACCAGGAACGAACAACAGCGCAGTGGCTTGTTCTATGGCGATTTACCACCCGGAAGCAGCCTCTTTTAGACCAGTGTGCTTTTCACAGAAGAAAACTTTCCTGAAGTATATCAGTCTGATCCTGCCAAGTAAGGTCAGCCCAGCCCCGAAATACCAGGCAATTCTCCTCTGAACAAGGAACATGACAACCCCAGACGATCGTTTCGGCCTCCTATGGGCCTCGTCAGTGAGGTGCAGCCACATTCCTCTAAGCACACTGGGCAAGGAGTCCACGTCTGGTTTCCCCCATCACCCATAGGGAGACTTCCCCAGGGTCATAATAATTTGCATACAAAGAGAGAAGCGCTCTACCAGGAACGAACAACAGCGCAGTGGCTTGTTCTATGGCGATTTACCACCCGGAAGCAGCCTCTTTTAGACCAGTGTGCTTTTCACAGAAGAAAACTTTCCTGAAGTATATCAGTCTGATCCTGCCAAGTAAGGTCAGCCCAGCCCCGAAATACCAGGCAATTCTCCTCTGAACAAGGAACATGACAACCCCAGACGATCGTTTCGGCCTCCTATGGGCCTCGTCAGTGAGGTGCAGCCACATTCCTCTAAGCACACTGGGCAAGGAGTCCACGTCTGGTTTCCCCCATCACCCATAGGGAGACTTCCCCAGGGTCATAATAATTTGCATACAAAGAGAGAAGCGCTCTACCAGGAACGAACAACAGCGCAGTGGCTTGTTCTATGGCGATTTACCACCCGGAAGCAGCCTCTTTTAGACCAGTGTGCTTTTCACAGAAGAAAACTTTCCTGAAGTATATCAGTCTGATCCTGCCAAGTAAGGTCAGCCCAGCCCCGAAATACCAGGCAATTCTCCTCTGAACAAGGAACATGACAACCCCAGACGATCGTTTCGGCCTCCTATGGGCCTCGTCAGTGAGGTGCAGCCACATTCCTCTAAGCACACTGGGCAAGGAGTCCACGTCTGGTTTCCCCCATCACCCATAGGGAGACTTCCCCAGGGTCATAATAATTTGCATACAAAGAGAGAAGCGCTCTACCAGGAACGAACAACAGCGCAGTGGCTTGTTCTATGGCGATTTACCACCCGGAAGCAGCCTCTTTTAGACCAGTGTGCTTTTCACAGAAGAAAACTTTCCTGAAGTATATCAGTCTGATCCTGCCAAGTAAGGTCAGCCCAGCCCCGAAATACCAGGCAATTCTCCTCTGAACAAGGAACATGACAACCCCAGACGATCGTTTCGGCCTCCTATGGGCCTCGTCAGTGAGGTGCAGCCACATTCCTCTAAGCACACTGGGCAAGGAGTCCACGTCTGGTTTCCCCCCATCACCCATAGGGAGACTTCCCCAGGGTCATAATAATTTGCATACAAAGAGAGAAGCGCTCTACCAGGAACGAACAACAGCGCAGTGGCTTGTTCTATGGCGATTTACCACCCGGAAGCAGCCTCTTTTAGACCAGTGTGCTTTTCACAGAAGAAAACTTTCCTGAAGTATATCAGTCTGATCCTGCCAAGTAAGGTCAGCCCAGCCCCGAAATACCAGGCAATTCTCCTCTGAACAAGGAACATGACAACCCCAGACGATCGTTTCGGCCTCCTATGGGCCTCGTCAGTGAGGTGCAGCCACATTCCTCTAAGCACACTGGGCAAGGAGTCCACGTCTGGTTTCCCCCATCACCCATAGGGAGACTTCCCCAGGGTCATAATAATTTGCATACAAAGAGAGAAGCGCTCTACCAGGAACGAACAACAGCGCAGTGGCTTGTTCTATGGCGATTTACCACCCGGAAGCAGCCTCTTTTAGACCAGTGTGCTTTTCACAGAAGAAAACTTTCCTGAAGTATATCAGTCTGATCCTGCCAAGTAAGGTCAGCCCAGCCCCGAAATACCAGGCAATTCTCCTCTGAACAAGGAACATGACAACCCCAGACGATCGTTTCGGCCTCCTATGGGCCTCGTCAGTGAGGTGCAGCCACATTCCTCTAAGCACACTGGGCAAGGAGTCCACGTCTGGTTTCCCCCATCACCCATAGGGAGACTTCCCCAGGGTCATAATAATTTGCATACAAAGAGAGAAGCGCTCTACCAGGAACGAACAACAGCGCAGTGGCTTGTTCTATGGCGATTTACCACCCGGAAGCAGCCTCTTTTAGACCAGTGTGCTTTTCACAGAAGAAAACTTTCCTGAAGTATATCAGTCTGATCCTGCCAAGTAAGGTCAGCCCAGCCCCGAAATACCAGGCAATTCTCCTCTGAACAAGGAACATGACAACCCCAGACGATCGTTTCGGCCTCCTATGGGCCTCGTCAGTGAGGTGCAGCCACATTCCTCTAAGCACACTGGGCAAGGAGTCCACGTCTGGTTTCCCCCATCACCCATAGGGAGACTTCCCCAGGGTCATAATAATTTGCATACAAAGAGAGAAGCGCTCTACCAGGAACGAACAACAGCGCAGTGGCTTGTTCTATGGCGATTTACCACCCGGAAGCAGCCTCTTTTAGACCAGTGTGCTTTTCACAGAAGAAAACTTTCCTGAAGTATATCAGTCTGATCCTGCCAAGTAAGGTCAGCCCAGCCCCGAAATACCAGGCAATTCTCCTCTGAACAAGGAACATGACAACCCCAGACGATCGTTTCGGCCTCCTATGGGCCTCGTCAGTGAGGTGCAGCCACATTCCTCTAAGCACACTGGGCAAGGAGTCCACGTCTGGTTTCCCCCATCACCCATAGGGAGACTTCCCCAGGGTCATAATAATTTGCATACAAAGAGAGAAGCGCTCTACCAGGAACGAACAACAGCGCAGTGGCTTGTTCTATGGCGATTTACCACCCGGAAGCAGCCTCTTTTAGACCAGTGTGCTTTTCACAGAAGAAAACTTTCCTGAAGTATATCAGTCTGATCCTGCCAAGTAAGGTCAGCCCAGCCCCGAAATACCAGGCAATTCTCCTCTGAACAAGGAACATGACAACCCCAGACGATCGTTTCGGCCTTCTATGGGCCTCGTCAGTGAGGTGCAGCCACATTCCTCTAAGCACACTGGGCAAGGAGTCCACGTCTGGTTTCCCCCATCACCCATAGGGAGACTTCCCCAGGGTCATAATAATTTGCATACAAAGAGAGAAGCGCTCTACCAGGAACGAACAACAGCGCAGTGGCTTGTTCTATGGCGATTTACCACCCGGAAGCAGCCTCTTTTAGACCAGTGTGCTTTTCACAGAAGAAAACTTTCCTGAAGTATATCAGTCTGATCCTGCCAAGTAAGGTCAGCCCAGCCCCGAAATACCAGGCAATTCTCCTCTGAACAAGGAACATGACAACCCCAGACGATCGTTTCGGCCTCCTATGGGCCTCGTCAGTGAGGTGCAGCCACATTCCTCTAAGCACACTGGGCAAGGAGTCCACGTCTGGTTTCCCCCATCACCCATAGGGAGACTTCCCCAGGGTCATAATAATTTGCATACAAAGAGAGAAGCGCTCTACCAGGAACGAACAACAGCGCAGTGGCTTGTTCTATGGCGATTTACCACCCGGAAGCAGCCTCTTTTAGACCAGTGTGCTTTTCACAGAAGAAAACTTTCCTGAAGTATATCAGTCTGATCCTGCCAAGTAAGGTCAGCCCAGCCCCGAAATACCAGGCAATTCTCCTCTGAACAAGGAACATGACAACCCCAGACGATCGTTTCGGCCTCCTATGGGCCTCGTCAGTGAGGTGCAGCCACATTCCTCTAAGCACACTGGGCAAGGAGTCCACGTCTGGTTTCCCCCATCACCCATAGGGAGACTTCCCCAGGGTCATAATAATTTGCATACAAAGAGAGAAGCGCTCTACCAGGAACGAACAACAGCGCAGTGGCTTGTTCTATGGCGATTTACCACCCGGAAGCAGCCTCTTTTAGACCAGTGTGCTTTTCACAGAAGAAAACTTTCCTGAAGTATATCAGTCTGATCCTGCCAAGTAAGGTCAGCCCAGCCCCGAAATACCAGGCAATTCTCCTCTGAACAAGGAACATGACAACCCCAGACGATCGTTTCGGCCTCCTATGGGCCTCGTCAGTGAGGTGCAGCCACATTCCTCTAAGCACACTGGGCAAGGAGTCCACGTCTGGTTTCCCCCATCACCCATAGGGAGACTTCCCCAGGGTCATAATAATTTGCATACAAAGAGAGAAGCGCTCTACCAGGAACGAACAACAGCGCAGTGGCTTGTTCTATGGCGATTTACCACCCGGAAGCAGCCTCTTTTAGACCAGTGTGCTTTTCACAGAAGAAAACTTTCCTGAAGTATATCAGTCTGATCCTGCCAAGTAAGGTCAGCCCAGCCCCGAAATACCAGGCAATTCTCCTCTGAACAAGGAACATGACAACCCCAGACGATCGTTTCGGCCTCCTATGGGCCTCGTCAGTGAGGTGCAGCCACATTCCTCTAAGCACACTGGGCAAGGAGTCCACGTCTGGTTTCCCCCATCACCCATAGGGAGACTTCCCCAGGGTCATAATAATTTGCATACAAAGAGAGAAGCGCTCTACCAGGAACGAACAACAGCGCAGTGGCTTGTTCTATGGCGATTTACCACCCGGAAGCAGCCTCTTTTAGACCAGTGTGCTTTTCACAGAAGAAAACTTTCCTGAAGTATATCAGTCTGATCCTGCCAAGTAAGGTCAGCCCAGCCCCGAAATACCAGGCAATTCTCCTCTGAACAAGGAACATGACAACCCCAGACGATCGTTTTCTTCTGTGAAAAGCACACTGGTCTAAAAGAGGCTGCTTCCGGGTGGTAAATCGCCATAGAACAAGCCACTGAGCTGTTGTTCGTTCCTGGTAGAGCGCTTCTCTCTTTGTATGCAAATTATTATGACCCTGGGGAAGTCTCCCTATGGGTGATGGGGGAAACCAGACGTGGACTCCTTGCCCAGTGTGCTTAGAGGAATGTGGCTGCACCTCACTGACGAGGCCCATAGAAGGCCGAAACGATCGTCTGGGGGTTGTCATGTTCCTTGTTCAGAGGAGAATTGCCTGGTATTTCGGGGCTGGACTGACCTTACTTGGCGGGATCAGACTGATATACTTCAGGAAAGTTTTCTTCTGTGAAAAGCACACTGGTCTAAAAGAGGCTGCTTCCGGGTGGTAAATCGCCATAGAACAAGCCACTGAGCTGTTGTTCGTTCCTGGTAGAGCGCTTCTCTCTTTGTATGCAAATTATTATGACCCTGGGGAAGTCTCCCTATGGGTGATGGGGGAAACCAGACGTGGACTCCTTGCCCAGTGTGCTTAGAGGAATGTGGCTGCACCTCACTGACGAGGCCCATAGAAGGCCGAAACGATCGTCTGGGGTTGTCATGTTCCTTGTTCAGAGGAGAATTGCCTGGTATTTCGGGGCTGGACTGACCTTACTTGGCGGGATCAGACTGATATACTTCAGGAAAGTTTTCTTCTGTGAAAAGCACACTGGTCTAAAAGAGGCTGCTTCCGGGTGGTAAATCGCCATAGAACAAGCCACTGAGCTGTTGTTCGTTCCTGGTAGAGCGCTTCTCTCTTTGTATGCAAATTATTATGACCCTGGGGAAGTCTCCCTATGGGTGATGGGGGAAACCAGACGTGGACTCCTTGCCCAGTGTGCTTAGAGGAATGTGGCTGCACCTCACTGACGAGGCCCATAGAAGGCCGAAACGATCGTCTGGGGTTGTCATGTTCCTTGTTCAGAGGAGAATTGCCTGGTATTTCGGGGCTGGACTGACCTTACTTGGCGGGATCAGACTGATATACTTCAGGAAAGTTTTCTTCTGTGAAAAGCACACTGGTCTAAAAGAGGCTGCTTCCGGGTGGTAAATCGCCATAGAACAAGCCACTGAGCTGTTGTTCGTTCCTGGTAGAGCGCTTCTCTCTTTG